>NC_059228.1:16332212-16632212 GCF_020615455.1 Coregonus clupeaformis
TACGTAGTGAGTGGTAGACAGCCCTAGTAACTACGTAGTGAGTGGTAGACAGCCCTAGTAACTACGTAGTGAGTGGTAGATAGCCCTAGTAACTACGTAGTGAGTGGTAGACAGCCCTAGTAAGTACTTGAGCGTTTCTTGCATGTGTTCTTAGGACACAGTAAGACCACCACAAAGGGACGGTTTCCTGGACACATTTAAAAAAGTGAATTCAATGGAAAATCTCCATTGACAATGCTTTTTAGTCCTAGGCTAAAGCTCTGTCTGGGAAACTGCACAGTACTTACACTGATGGAGGCGCTCTTGTCCAGCTGGTATTTGGCTGCGATGCCGAAGCTTGTGCTGTTGCTGCCGGCAGTCCAGGCAAGGTTGACCGCTGTCTCCAGCGCCGGGCTCACCTTCTGGTAGATGGAGCCACCGAATTGTACACCGTCATTTCTGTAACAACAACCAGGGAAAAGATTAGGGAGAGAAGGAGTGATATGAAAATATTTGTCTGTAGTGCAGTTCGAAATCAAGTCCTAGCCTTTACCCTGCTATGCAGTTTGTAGGGCCTGACGTTTTGAACCCTGTTTAGGTGCTTTGGTTAAATCATTAGATATTCAATGATTACTACAATTTCCAGGTTGACTACAGCTGTCCAGTCATCTATGTACATTGTTTTTGCGTGTGGGTGTGCATATTTTTTTAAACAATTGAATAGACAATGTTTGCCTTTGAAGGTAATTGTTCTTGTATGCACATAGCAGAGGACTGGAAATTCATACACTTGTATACATTGTATGCTCTCACTTACACGTTGGTGTGTAGCTGGAAGTCCCCGGTCTTGTATCCCACAGCGAAGTTGTTCTGGGTCATCTTAGACTTGGCCGTGTCAAAGGTCATCTCGTAGCCGGCGAGCCAGCCCTCGTAACCCACGACGGCCGCTCCATGGATAGCGGGGCCAGCGAAGTCAAAGTCGACGTCACAGCCCAGGTTGACAAACTCGCGCTTGTAGGCGGTCTTGACTTTGCCGCTCTTCTTGCTGTCGTTGGAGCGGAAAACATATTTGGTTAGCCTTAGCCTACATTCTGAACTGAAATATTTGTATTGAGCAGCCAAACAGCTCAGGCCTAATATAACCAGTCTGATGGAAATGTAGCAACCTTAACAGAATATGAAAACAATTGGGAAAACCAAGAGCTGGAAAACCTCACTCCAGTAGTACTTCACCCATACACTCTCTTATGTTCATAATCAAGAGTCCACAAGCAATACCAATCCTGAGCAATGTCTTTCTGGATCGTCATTACACACTAGCCAACGAGGCTTACAGTAAGTGCACACACACAACTCCATTCACTCACAGCATTAGCAACTAGGGATTACAATAATAATACTTTATGAGCCCCTTAAAATGCTAATGTTACATGACACTAAACCCAGTTCTAAACTGTTAGCCTAGGCAGTGTGACTAACTGAGAAGCTGTAGCATTCAGTGGAGTGAAGTTGCCCTTAGATGCTGATCTTGGGTCAGTTTTGCATTCCCCCCCTCCACTAACGGTTAAAGTTAAGATTCGGGGAGGGGAAACTGATCCTAGATCTGTACCTAGGGGAAACTCCTCCCCCGGAGCTCAGTGGACATGCAGCGACAGCGTGACGACCACCCCCTCCTCCCCAACATGTAAGAGGAGACTCCTCCACTGGCCCACCATGTGTCACTACTAGGCATGTGCCATATTCCATCCCACAGGATTTACACTTCCAGGAAAGCCAATACTATGTGGACTGGCTGGGGAGGCACTACTGAATAGGATTTGGTCACACCAACATTAAATGTCCTAAAAAAACATTGTTGCATACTACCCAACGATGTCTATATAGGCCTATGCAATGACCGCAAATTGCAGATGCGTGCATCCGGTGCTCCGTATACGTCAGCACTATACCAGTTACTTTGGTTAAAAAATGCTAAAACAGTCAATATTGAGAGTTGAGAAATAAAATGTAATACCTACAGAAAGCTGAGACCCCTTTCTCTTCAACAGACTATTTTGTTCCTCCCTCTAACCTACTCTGAGCGTGCAGAGAAAAACAGCCACAGGGGCTGGGCAGGGCAGAGACTTTCATGGAGGAATCCGGATTTTGGGATTTTATTAGGATCCCCATTAACAGACGCCAATGGCGACAGCTCATCTTACTGGGGTCCGACACAACGAAAAAGACATTACAGACAAAATACTTTACAATTTACATACATTAACATATATTAATGCACATTAGGCTACTGCTTGACCAAATCAAGATTTTAGTTGCCCCAAAAATAAAAACATCTGTTTAAAATGGTCAAAGTCTGGAGGCCAACTAGGAGAATAAACACCTCCATTCAAATATACAAGCAAAAAAACAACAGTAACACAATCCATGGCTTGGATGTGGATAATAATAAATACTACACAGATGAGTGCCTTGTCAGGCTAAAGTTAATTTGCCTGACCCGTCACATCAGATCCACCCACGAGCCTGTGAGGAATGCACACCTCAGATCATGTTACCTTCATGCAAGGACACTACGTGCTGGACTGACTCTTCTGGTCTAGCTATATGTTAATACCATCGGCACCCATATGTCCGAACACATGAAACACTGTTTTAAGTACTATAAGTACATTTTTACATTTTAGTAATTTAGCAGACGCTTTTATCCAGAGCAACTTACAGTAGTGAGTGCATACATTTTTCGAACTGGTCCTCTGCATTGAAATTGTAATTTTACCCAGTGTTTGGTGAGAAGGTTGTGTCGAATGTCAGCTTCAGACCATTGACAATCTAAAGGAAACAAGAACAAAGAATCAGACTGGTAACACAAGGTTGATCTACCTGCATTTTATGTGATCACTACATATTGAATATTCATTATTTGTTAGAATCCTCTCTCTTTTCAATTGTGTGTCAAGGCTATTGTGAGAAACTCCATACACAACACCGATTGTGTTACAAAAAGCATTTAAAATAAAATCTTTGTTGAATCCAAACCTGGTCTTCGACGGTGATCTCTGTTCCCAGGGTGTTGTCAATGTTCCACTTCTCTGTGAAGGTCAGGCCGTACTCTGACCTCTTGTATTTGGTTTCCAAGCTGCCCGCCACCTTGCTGGTGTCCGTGTTGGTGGAGCCAGCTGTTTTGAACTCCTGCAGAACATTTGTAAAAGGGTTCACATCAGGATATGAATAAAAACAAATGTTGTAAAAAATATCTGAATGCAATTGGGTTTTTATCATAAAGACCATAAACACACACACCCACATATATGTGGGTGTGTGTGTAGAGATATATATATATATATATATATATATCTCTACACACACACACATACATATATACACCTTAGCCAAATACATTTAAACTCAGTTTTTCACAATTCCTGACATTTAATCATAGTAACAATTCCCTGTCTTAGGTCAGTTAGGATCACCACTTTATTTTAAGAATGTGAAATGTCAGAATAATAGTAGAGAGAATGATTTATTTCAGCTTTTATTTATTTTATCACATTCCCAGTGGGTCACAGGTTTACATACATAAAAAGAGGAGTGGGAGGCCCCGGTGCACAACTGAGCAAGAAGACAAATACATTAGTGTCTAGTTTGAGAAACAGGCGCCTCACACGTCCTCAACTGGCAGCTGCATTAAATAGTACCCACAAAACACCAGTCTCAATGTCAACAGTGAAGAGGCGACTCCGGGATGCTGACCTTCTAGGCAGAGTTGCAAAGAAAAAGCCATATCTCAGATTGGCCAATAAAAAGAAAAGATTAAGATGGGCAGTCTGAGATATGGCTTTTTCTTTGCAACTCTGCCTAGAAGGTCAGCATCCCGGAGTCGCCTCTTCACTGTTGACATTGAGACTGGTGTTTTGCGGCTACTATTTAATGAAGCTGCCAGTTGAGGACCTGTGAGGCGTCTGTTTCTCAAACTAGACACTAATGTATTTGTCTTCTTGCTCAGTTGTGCACCGGGGCCTCCCACTCCTCTTTTTATGTATGTAAACCTGTGACCCACTGGGAATGTGATAAAATAAATAAAAGCTGAAATAAATCATTCTCTCTACTATTATTCTGACATTTCACATTCTTAAAATAAAGTGGTGATCCTAACTGACCTAAGACAGGGAATTGTTACTATGATTAAATGTCAGGAATTGTGAAAAACTGAGTTTAAATGTATTTGGCTAAGGTGTATATATGTATGTGTGTGTGTGTAGAGATATATATATATATATATATATATATCTCTACACACACACACATACATATATACACCTTAGCCAAATACATTTAAACTCAGTTTTTCACAATTCCTGACATTTAATCATAGTAACAATTCCCTGTCTTAGGTCAGTTAGGATCACCACTTTATTTTAAGAATGTGAAATGTCAGAATAATAGTAGAGAGAATGATTTATTTCAGCTTTTATTTATTTTATCACATTCCCAGTGGGTCACAGGTTTACATACATAAAAAGAGGAGTGGGAGGCCCCGGTGCACAACTGAGCAAGAAGACAAATACATTAGTGTCTAGTTTGAGAAACAGGCGCCTCACACGTCCTCAACTGGCAGCTGCATTAAATAGTACCCACAAAACACCAGTCTCAATGTCAACAGTGAAGAGGCGACTCCGGGATGCTGACCTTCTAGGCAGAGTTGCAAAGAAAAAGCCATATCTCAGACTGCCCATCTTAATCTTTTCTTTTTATTGGCCAATCTGAGATATGGCTTTTTCTTTGCAACTCTGCCTAGAAGGTCAGCATCCCGGAGTCGCCTCTTCACTGTTGACATTGAGACTGGTGTTTTGCGGCTACTATTTAATGAAGCTGCCAGTTGAGGACCTGTGAGGCGTCTGTTTCTCAAACTAGACACTAATGTATTTGTCTTCTTGCTCAGTTGTGCACCGGGGCCTCCCACTCCTCTTTCTATTCTGGTTAGAGCCAGTTTGCGCTGTTCTGTGAAGGGAGTAGTACACAGTGTTGTAACGAGATCTTCAGTTTCTTGGCAATTTCTCACATGGAATAGCCTTCATTTCTCAGAACAAGAATAGACTGACGAGTTTCAGAAGAAAATTATTTGTTTCTGGCCATTTTGAGCCTGTAATCAAACCCACAATTGCTGATGCTCCAGATACTCAACTAGTCTCAAGAAGGCCAGTTTTATTGCTTCTATAATCAGCACAACAGTTTTCAGCTGTTCTAACATAATTGCAAAAGGGTTTTCTATTAGCCTTTTAAAATGATAAACTTGGATTAGCAAACACAACGTTCCATTGGAACACAGGACTGATGGTTGCTGATAATGGGTCTCTGTACGCCTATGTAGATATTCCATTTTTTTTTAATCAGCCGTTTCCAGCTACAATAGCCATTTATAACATTAACAATGTCTACACTGTATTTCTGATCAATTTAATGTTATTTTAATGGACAAAAAAAATTGCTTTTCTTTCGAAAACAAGGACATTTCTAAGAGAGCTCAAACTTTTGAATGGTAGTAAGTGTGTGTGTGTGTATATATATATATATATATATATTAGAGTAGAGATAATTCTACATTCATTTTGAAAGTGCACACATGATTAGAAAGAAAATAAGTCAACTTACCACTCCGCTGCTGGACTTGGTCTTCACATCAAGCTTCACCAGGCCGAACCCTTCAGGGAGAAAGCAAAGTTAGTCAACCACTGATGCATATTTCACAAATGGGAAATAGTCATGAATGTAATCATTGTCAGCAGATAATGTAATCCTTCATACACTAACATCTTACAGGATGACATGCAAAGCCGAGATAAAATATATATATATATATTTTATGTATCTATCTATCTCTCTATAGATAGAGCGCTCTCCCATCCTGCCTATTGGTTTCGCATCCCTCAAACAAACTCACCCTATTGGTTATTCCTGTTCTCACACAAGGTTTTTAATTAAAACCACCTTAAGTATATTTGTTTCAGAGTGAAATGTACAGTACCATAGCCCTTGTTGAAGATGTCCTTGGCAGATTTGCCGAGGTCACCATATGATGGAGGCACAGCCATTACACCTGCAGCAGGGAGAAAAGATGCATACATTACCCAATAGTCAGAGTTCATTTTGATTTACATAACGCCTGCTTTGGAAACCAATTTCTTTTGAATCTATGAACAGGGCCGGCTCCAGGAATAAGCGGTAACTTAGGGCCCAGGACCCTAGCGGCCCCCCAACCCACTCAAAAAGTGTTATTTGTATTGTTTTTAAAGGTACTCAGGTCAGGGTCTCAACTTACTGTTTAGAGTTTGAATAGTAGAATACACAAGGCTAAAGTTCAAAATGTGGTTGTGCATCAGAAATGTCTCTCTTGTTCTGTCAGTCACTCAATTAGCCATGTCAGCTAACAATTTTGAGATTGGTAAATTAGTCTAGCCAGGTATCATTGCAGAATACTGACCGGTTACGCAGGGCACGTGCCCAGGGGCCCTGACCTCTAGGGGACTACCATTGATTTGTTAGTCACTCTCACTCTGATATCATTAACATGGCATAAGTCAAGGCAAGATGTATATTGCAGGAAATTCACTTTAAATGTACATTTCTCTCCACTGTCAAAAGGAGGGCCACTAAAATGCTTGAGATGGCCCTGTCTATGAACATAACTACTCATCCAACACAGCTAGTCATCCTTTGGGCTAAAAGTTTATTTCCCCACTATATTAACAGGGCTCTCCAACCCCAGTCGTAACTAACCTGATTCAGCTTATCAACCAGCTAATTATTAGAATCAGGTGCTCTAGATTAAGGTTGGAGCAAAAACCTACTGGGTGGTAGCTCTCCAGGAACAAGGTTGGAGAGCCCTGCACTATACAATAAAAAGTGTGGTTGCCTGTCTATAGCATCCAACTCTATCAGCCCAGAGCAAGGTTTCCTTGCAGATGTTGATAATCTGAGTGAGTATGATAAGTGGCCTGTCTGGTTCTGGATAGCTCTGCATGGCTAATTTATCTGAACTGACGCTAGGCTACACCTCAGTGACTCACTCAGTTAAGGCCAGGCGGAGGAATGTAGGTCTGGGAAGCGCTCCACTCAATTAAATTCAAATGTTCTTTATTGGCATGACGTTTTGATACATATGTCCACTCTCCAGCCAATTACTGGCCCCTACCCGGTCTGTCCCATTAAATCAATCACTGGGTATGGTGCAATTCAGAGACTCCATTAACGTTACTAGCTAGCTATTCTCCTAGAGCAGCTCCAAGTAACAACAAAGTAATCCGGCTGAACTCCATTTAACACACATGTGCAGTGGACATGAGTTGTCCTTTCTCGTGTAAGGTTACAGGTCCAGTAGCAAAGCTAATTAGTTAGATAGCTAATGCTAACCGGTTAGCTAGCTAAGCACATTTAGCAATTGCGTGTCAGGCAGTCCTCGAGCAAGCGTGGTCATAAACCACGGCAAATATGTCGTTTAGTTCCTCTACAATAAAAGCCAGTTTAGTTGCTTTACTTACCAGTAAAAGACGGGGCTAGCTGTAAACTTCACCGGTTGGAGGGCGAACTGAAGGAGACTGCAATGTAATGAAATCCAGCCTTTCACCCGAAGGACCCCTACCTATCACGTGTTTGCCTGTGTAAAATATACTTGCAGATTCATTACAAAATCAACAACGGTAAAAAGGCTTTTTTGGGCTGTAACTAGATTTTTTCTGTCAATACCAAAACCATTCTTACGCACTTTGTTTTCTTATGCATAGAAATATGTATTTATCATATATATATATCAATTTCTGGGTGTAACTTCTCATGGACAACTTTGTTTGATCCCGTGGAGTACAATTCAAGTTTGAAGAATAGAAGTTGCTCCTAACTACTGATAGGATCAGACGTTTTATCCCCTCACACAAACATTGGTAAAATAATACAACATTTAATTAATTCTCATTGACAGATCAATTTATTACTGAGATTCACATTAAACACATTCACATTGAGATTGATAAAGGATAATGATGCCAAATGTAGAGTGAATATATCAGAAAAACTAGCTGGGTTTCCATCCAGTTGGCGACGGAGTTTCATGCGAATATTCTCAAATCAACATAAATAAAATATGCGCATTTTCCCACCAGAGATGTGTTTTCATAAAATGTACTTGTTGTGGATAAAAGTATGTGCGTGATGACGTAGTGCACATACAAATAGCTTATATGGTTAAATTCCCATGTACTGAATAAAAAATACCAGTTAAATGGGTTTCCATTGCATTTAACTCTGCTGATGGTTTGGCCTATCCACAGGGAGTACTTGAGAAGACTCATGAGACCATAGTCCTACTGATAAAATGCACTTCAAGGGTAGGCCTACTCTGGGCAAAGCAACCGAAAAAAATTGGGAACCACTGGCCCCATATTATTATGGACAAAAGACCTAGATTATTTTAATTTGTCAAACGGCAGCCAAGCATCATGGCACCAGAATAAAACCCTCGATATTTATTGGAAATGAGCATCGAGGCTGCTCATCTCCTTGCACTTTCACCACCCTGTGAAGTTAATAATTTATTTAATCTGTAACCTACTAATAAACTGCATGCTTTCCAGAGTCGTAGTGGGAGGACCACGCAACATGTCGTGACTCAAAGTTTACTTTGATATGATGGTTATTATATCAATATTTGCGCATAAAAGCGTTTCCACCGCCATTTATCGCATAATTCATTTTACCGACAACCCTGGCGTTGCAAGCGCCATGCTCTACCAACTGAGCTACAGGGGACTAGCCGTTATTTACTTTACTTCCATAAAAAGGTTGGATGGAATCCTGGTTATGGTTTGATATTATATTTCCATTCAAATTCAAAATTGCCCTTCAGATAAAGACTCTTTCTGTGGGGCCAGGGTTTTTGCAAGAACTACTCATTCACTGCTGTACTGCTGCCCTCTGCTGGAATATAGTAATTATTACACAAAGATGGATGATGCAGAGGTGTCATGCACCACATTTTCTTAGGGGGCACTGGTGGCCAAATTCAATATATTTGGATAAATCCTGAGTAGAAGAAAATACACCCAGTGGTCCGTTTATTAGGTACACCCATTTAGTACCAGGTTGGACCCCCTTTGCCTCCAGAACAGCCTGAATTCGTCAGGGAATGGATTCTACAAGGAGTCGGAAAACATCCACAGGGATGGTCCATGCTGACGCAATGACATGACGTAGTTGCTGCAGAGTGGAGGGCGGGACATTCATGCTGCAAACAGCCCATTCCATCTAATCCCAAAGATGCTCTATTGGGTTTTGTCAGCAACAATGTCCAGATACACTGTGGCCTTCAAATCGTTGCTCAATTGGTATCAAGGGACCTAACATCAAATCAAATTTTATTTGTCACATGCGCCGAATACAACAGGCATAAACCTTACCATGAAATGCAGTTCAATAAATAGTTATTTAAATATTTACTAAATAAACTAAAGTAAAAAAATCTAAAATAATAATACCACAAGAAAATTACATAACAATAACGAGGCTATATACAGGGGGTACTGGTACAGAGTCAATGTGTGGGGGTACAGGTTAGACGAGGTAATTTGTAAAGTGACTATGCAGAGATAATAAACAGCGAGTAGCGGGGGGGGGGTCCGGGTAGCCATTTGATTAACTGTTCAGCAGTCTTATGGCTTGGGGGTAGAAGCTGTTAAGGGGCCTTTTGGTCCTAGACTTGGCGCTCCGGTACCGCTTGCCATGCGGTAGCAGAGAGAACAGTCTATGACTTGGGTGACTGGAGTCTTTGACAATTTTTTGGGCCTTCCTCTGACACCGCCTAGTATATACGTCCTGGATGTCAGGAAGCTTGGCCCCAGTGATGTTACGGTTCGGCACTGTTGGTCCGGTTCCCGCTTGTTTCCCTTTTCCTTTTTCCCCTGTGTGTGTGTGTTGTCTGTGTCTGTCTCCCCCTGCTGTGCAGCCCAGTCAGAGGATCTAGGTCAGGGGGCGTGGCCATTCTCTCTCATGCTCCGTTACTTCCAGCTGCGGCTCATTGTCATCAATCAACCAGCAGTTATCTACCCGGGCTGGACACCTCTCCAGCGCCAGTTCGTTCCTACACTACCTGTGGTAACTTGGCCCCGTACAGCAATCTCAGTCTAGTTGTTACTATCTCAGCATTATAGTTGTTTCTGCCACGTTTTGTAACCTGTCTCTCCTTCGACCAGATCCCGTCTGTTCCTGCTGCCTGCCTACCTGCCATTCCCACGCCGCAACCTGCTCATCTGTTGTCTGATATCCTCGTCATCCAGCTCTCCGGACTACTGGCTCTCCCCCCCACTCAGCTCCTACCCCGGTCTGAAGCTATTCCACCCTGAACTGTTTCTCTCTGCCAATTCACGCTGAATAAACGACATCCTAATTCACCCTCTGTTGTCCGTGTGTTCGTCTCTGCACCTGAGTCCCCCACCAAGCCTAATAGAACGAACTGGCCAAACATGGACTCAGCAGAGATGCCACATGAAACAACGGGTGATGGCGTACAACGCGCCCTCCATTCACAGGGAATGTTATTGGGACAACACGACCAACTCATCCGGACTCTTGTGGATAACAACCAGCAGTTGTTGGATCAAGTATCTCATCTCACCTCTCAGGTAGCTAACCTGGTAACACTCACTACCCTTCCTCCCTCTGCTTCTCCTCCGCCTGTTCCTCCTACAGTGGCTCCAGGCTCGGCTTCCGCTCCTGCCCTTCGGGAACCCCCTACAACCTCACCCGAACCTTTCACCGGGGACCTGAACAAATGCCGTGGTTTCCTGCTTCAGTGCCGCTTGGTGTTCCAACAGAAGCCCCTGTCTTTCTCCACGGAATCCTCAAAGGTACATTACGCACTGGGGTTAATGAGGGGCAAAGCTTTGATTTGGGCAGAAGCGGCTTGTTCTACTCAGCAGATTGCCAGCCTGTCGTTTGACGATTTTTCCTCTCAATTGAAAGTTGTGTTTGATCACCCGGACCATGCCGGGACCGCCACAAAGAGACTATTGAAGCTACGACAGGGCACGGGTAGCGTGGCTGAATACGCCATTGATTTTTGGACCTTGGCAGCCGATTCCAAGTGGAATGACGAAGCTCTTCAGGGAGCGTTTGTTAACGGTCTAAGTGACACGATTAAGAATGAACTAGCTGTTCGTGATGAGCCTGCTAACCTTCATGTTCTCGTTTCCCTTGCTACACGAATAGACAACAGGCTACGGGAGAGGAGACAGGAGAGGGGCGGTCGGGTCCACACCGCAGGCGGGGCCCCCTCGCTTTCTGCAGCCCGAGCTACACCACCACTCGGACACCGCCCACACACCGCAGCGGATCCCTCCACGGAACTAGACGAGCCCATGCAGCTGGGCCGTGCTCGTCTGTCCCCTGCCGAAAAGGAACGGGCGCATGCGGGCTGGTGAGTGCATGTACTGTGGGGACCGCACTCATTTCCTGGTTAACTGTCCGGTTCGCCCAAAAGACCAAGCTCGCAGGTAAAAGTGGGCATACTTGCGAGTGCTACACCTGACTCAATGCCCACAGCACCCCCGTCTAGTTATCCCAGCTACAGTCCAGTTCAGGAATCTATCTCTCCCACTAGCTGCTCTCATCGACTCTGGTGCTGAGGATAGTTTCCTTGACGTTAACCTGGTCACTCAGGCTGAGATCCCTGTTAAGCCCCTGCCTAAGCCTATAACAGTAACCGCTATTGACGGCCATCAGTTTGCCAACATCACCCATCAAACTGTCCCCGTTTCTCTCATGCTGTCCGGCAATCACAAAGAAACCATCCAGTTTAAAGTAGTCTCCTCCTCGGCCTCCCCCCTTATCCTCGGTTTCCCTTGGCTTAGCATTCACAACCCCCATATTGACTGGCAAAACCACAAAATACACAGTTGGAGCACTCACTGCCATTCTGTTTGCCTTGGGTCGGCTATTCCGCCCTCGGTAGGTTCCCCTGCTTCCCCTGTCAAAACCCCAGACCTCTCTTCAGTCCCTGAGGAATACCTGGACCTGGCCGAGGTATTCAGTAAGTCCAAGGCACTTTCATTACCACCTCATAGGCCATACGATTGCGCTATTGAGTTACTGCCTGGAGCCCCTTTGCCGTCCAGTCGGCTTTTCAATCTGTCCCGTCCTGAGAGAGAAGCTATGGAAACCTACATAGGCGACTCCCTAGCCTCTGGCATCATTCGTCCCTCATCTTCCGCTGTTGGTGCTGGGTTCTTTTTTGTAGAGAAGAAGGACAAAACATTACGCCCCTGCATTGACTACAGAGGACTTAATAACATCACAGTCAGAAATACGTACCCCCTGCCTCTCATCAACTCAGCATTTGAACCCCTTCATGGTGCCACCGTGTTTACCAAACTCGACCTACGTAACGCTTACCACCTTGTTAGGATCAGGCCGGGAGACGAATGGAAGACTGGGTTCAATACCCCTCTCGGACACTTTGAATACCTAGTCATGCCATTCGGTCTCACTAACGCCCCAGCAGTGTTTCAGGCCATGGTTAACGATGTGTTGAGGGATTTTCTACACCGTTTGTGTTTGTCTATTTGGATGACATTCTAATATTCTCTAAGTCACAGGATGAACACGTCTCCCACGTCCGTCTGGTTCTCCAACGCCTCATGGAAAATAAACTGTATGTGAAAGCAGAAAAATGTGAGTTCCACCGGCAGTCCGTCCCCTTTTTGGGCTTTATTATCGAGCGGGGACAAGTGTCACCAGACCCTGACAAGATCAGAGCGGTTGTGGAGTGGCCCACACCCACGTCTCGGAAGCAGCTACAACGCTTCCTGGGCTTCGCCAACTTCTACCGCCGCTTCATCAGGGGTTTCAGCCGAGTGGTTGCCCCCTGACCAAGCTCACCTCCCCTAAGGTGCCATTCCTGTGGACGCCTGAGGCCGAGTCAGCTGTGAGTACACTGAAGGAACTGTTCACCACCTCACCTGTTCTTATTCATCCAGACACTAGTTTGCAGTTTATTGTGGAAGTGGACGCCTCTGATTCGGGGGTGGGGGCAGTCCTGTCACAACGTTCCCCACGGACCAGAAGCTCCATCCTGTGGCCTTTTTCTCCAGGAGATTGACCCCTGCTGAGAAGAACTACGACGTGGGTAACCGGGAGTTGCTTGCTGTCAAGTTGGCGTTGGAGGAGTGGAGGCACTGGCTAGACGGAGCAGAGCAACCCTTCATAGTCTGGACAGACCACAAGAACCTGGCTTACATCCAGTCATCCAAGAGGCTGAACTCCCGTCAGGCCAGATGGGCTCTGTTCTTCAGCAGGTTCAAGTTTATTTTAACATATCGTCCTGGCACACGTAATGTCAAGCCTGATGCTCTCTCTCGCCAGTTTACAGACAATGAAGACTTCAGCAATCCTGAACCTGTTCTGCCCGCTTCCTGTTTGGTGGCGGCTGTTCACTGGGAAATCGAGTCCCTCGTCCGATCGGCACAAGAGTTGGAACCTGGACCGGCCGATGGCCCCCCCGACCTTCTCTATGTTCCCGCAGCCGTGCGGCCGCAAGTGCTCAACTGGATCCACACCTCACGATTCTCCTGCCACCCTGGTATGAACCGTACACTGTCGCTACTTAAGAGGCACTTTTGGTGGCCATCCGCCGAGGCTGACGTCCGGGGAGTACGTGGCGGCCTGTTCCATCTGTGCCCAAAATAAGGCTTCCCACAGGGCTCCTTCGGGCCTGCTGCGGCCTCTCCCAGTCCCGAGTCGTCCTTGGTCTCACGTGGCCTTGGACTTCGTCACTGGACTTCCTATGTCTGAGGGTAATGACACCATACTCACCATCGTGGACAGATTCTCTAAATCTGCCCATTTTGTTGCATTACCAAAATTACCGTCTGCCAGTGAGACAGCCGACCTCTTTGTCCTACATGTATTCCGTCCCCATGGAATACCTGTGGACATAGTGTCCGATAGAGGTCCACAGTTCATTTCTCGGGTATGGAAGGAGTTTTGTTCGGCTCTGGGTGCCTCTGTCAGTCTCTCATCAGGTTTCCATCCCCAGTCCAATGGCCAGACTGAGAGGACCAATCAGGACCTGGAGGCTGCTCTACGCTGTGTGACATCCCAGAACCCGTCCACCTGGGCCAAACATCTCCCGTGGGTCGAATATGCCCACAATTCCCTCACCTCATCTGCCACCGGCCTCTCACCTTTTGAGGCGGCTTTGGGGTACCAACCGCCATTGTTCCCGCTCTCAAGAAAAGGAGTTAGCCGTCCCGTCAGTTCAGGATAACCTTCGTCGCTGCCGCAAGGTGTGGGTGGACACCCGTGAGGCCCTTCTACGGACAGCAGAGCGTAACAAGAGGGTGGCGGACAGGCGCAGGGTAGTCGCTCCCCAGTTCCAGCCTGGTCAGCGAGTCTGGCTCTCCTCCAGCAACATCCCCCTGCGCACTGACTCCCGTAAGCTGTCGCCCCGGTATTTGGGTCCTTTCGAGATCGACTCCATCATCAACCCTTCGGCTGTTCGGTTGAAGCTTCCCCAGGCCATGAGAGTCCATCCTACATTTCACGTGTCCCAGCTGAAGCTGGTCTCCTCCAGCCCTTTGTGTCCGCCTGTGGATCCCCCTCCGCCACCGCAGATATTGGCGACCATCCAGCCTACACGGTGCGGAGACTGCTGGACGTCCGGAGGCGTGGTAGAGGGCTTCAGTACCTGGTGGACTGGGAGGGATACGGTCCCGAGGAGAGGTCCTGGATTCCCCGACGATTTATACTGGATCCGCAGCTGGTGGCTGACTTCCATAGGGACCACCCTGACAAGTCGGGTGGGTCGCCGGGTGGCGCCCGTTGAGGGGGGTACTGTTACGGTTCGGCACTGTTGGTCCGGTTCCCGCTTGTTTCCCTTTTCCTTTTTCCCCTGTGTGTGTGTGTTGTCTGTGTCTGTCTCCCCCTGCTGTGCAGCCCAGTCAGAGGATCTAGGTCAGGGGCGTGGCCATTCTCTCTCATGCTCCGTTACTTCCAGCTGCGGCTCATTGTCATCAATCAACCAGCAGTTATCTACCCGGGCTGGACACCTCTCCAGCGCCAGTTCGTTCCTACACTACCTGTGGTAACTTGGCCCCGTACAGCAATCTCAGTCTAGTTGTTACTATCTCAGCATTATAGTTGTTTCTGCCACGTTTTGTAACCTGTCTCTCCTTCGACCAGATCCCGTCTGTTCCTGCTGCCTGCCTACCTGCCATTCCCACGCCGCAACCTGCTCATCTGTTGTCTGATATCCTCGTCATCCAGCTCTCCGGACTACTGGCTCTCCCCCCCACTCAGCTCCTACCCCGGTCTGAAGCTATTCCACCCTGAACTGTTTCTCTCTGCCAATTCACGCTGAATAAACGACATCCTAATTCACCCTCTGTTGTCCGTGTGTCCGTCTCTGCACCTGAGTCCCCCACCAAGCCTAATAAGTGATGTATTGGGCCGTACGCACTACCCTCTGTAGCGCCTTGCGGTCAGATGTAGGCCCGCCTGTTAGCTTGCACGATTCTTTCCATTCTCCTTCGACCTCATCAACGAGCTGTTTTTGCCCATAGGACTGCCGCTGACTTGATGTTTTTTGTTTGTCGCACCATTCTCTGTAAACCCTAGACACTGTCGTGCATGAAAAGCCCAGGAAGGCGGCTGTTCTGAGATACTGGATCCGGCATGCCTGGCACCAACAATCATACCACGCTCAATGTCGCTTAGGTCACTCATTTTGCCCATTCTACCGTTCAATCGAACAGTAACTGAATGTCTTGATGCCTGTCTACCTGCTTTGTATAGCAAGCCATGGCCACGTGACACTGTCTGTAGGAGCGATCCATTTTCGTTAACGATGTTGTGTAGCTAAAACAGGCCATTGAGTGTATATCTTAAAAGCATTACTTTTTTTCCTCAGACTAGAACTACATATAATTTAAGGGGCAAATAATTAAATATCTATTAGTGCTTAGGCCTACAGATGTAGTTGTTCCCCATGGTCGTACGTTACAAATAGCCCAGTGTTAGGCGACTTACACTGTTAGATGTCTTACCTATGCACAATGTGTGTGTCAAGGACCAAGGCACGAAAGAGAATTTGACTACTTCCTATTATCTACTTAGACATAAGTCTATTCATGCGTCTGTTGGAGTGTATACAGTGGGGAAAAAAGTATTTAGTCAGCCACCAATTGTGCAAGTTCTCCCACTTAAAAAGATGAGAGAGGCCTGTAATTTTCATCATAGCTACACGTCAACTATGACAGACAAATTGAGAATTTTTTTTCCAGAAAATCACATTGTAGGATTTTTTATGAATTTATTTGCAAATTATGGTGGAAAATAAGTATTTGGTCACCTACAAACAAGCAAGATTTCTGGCTCTCACAGACCTGTAACTTCTTCTTTAAGAGGCTCCTCTGTCCTCCACTCGTTACCTGTATTAATGTTCCAGGATGAACATTTACATTTACATTTTCGTCATTTAGCAGATGCTCTTATCCAGAGCGACTTACAAATTGGTGCATTCACCTTATGATAGCCAGTGGGATAACCACTACAATATATCTTCATTTTTTTCCTTTCAAATTTTTTCTTTTTTATTGTATTTATTTTTTGGGGGGTTGGGGTAGGGGGAGGGTATAATGATTACTTTTATCCTATCCCAGGTAGTCCTTAAAGAGGTGGGCTTTTAAGTGTCTCCGGAAGGTGGTGAGTGACTCCGCTGTCCTGGCGTCGTGAGGGAGCTTGTTCCACCATTGGGGTGCCAGAGCAGCGAACAGTTTTGACTGGGCTGAGCGGGAACTGTGCTTCCGCAGAGGTAGGGGGGCCAGCAGGCCTGAGGTGGATGAACGCAATGCCCTCGTTTGGGTGTAGGGACTGATCAGAGCCTGAAGGTACGGAGGTACCGTTCCCCTCACAGCTCCGTAGGCAAGCACCATGGTCTTGCAGCAGATGCGGGCTTCAACTGGAAGCCAGTGGAGTGTGCGGAGGAGCGGGGTGACGTAAGAGAACTTGGGAAGGTTGAACACCAGACGGGCTGCAGCGTTCTGGATGAGTTGTAGGGGTTTAATGGCACAGGCAGGGAGCCCAGCCAACAGCGAGTTGCAGTAATGACAAGTGCCTGGATTAGGATCTGTGCCGCTTCCTGTGTAAGGTAGGTTCGTACTCTGCAAATGTTGTAGAGCATGAACCTACAGGATCGGGTCACCGCTTTGATGTTAGCGGAGAACGACAGGGTGTTGTCCAGGGTCACGCCAAGGTTCTTTGCACTCTGGGAGGAGGACACAACGGAGTTGTCAACCGTGATGGCGAGATCATGGAGCGGGCAGTCCTTCCCCGGGAGGAAGAGCAGCTCCGTCTTGCCGAGGTTCAGCTTGAGGTGGTGATCCGTCATCCACACTGATATGTCTGCCAGACATGCAGAGATGCGATTCGCCACCTGGTTATCAGAAGGGGGAAAGGAGAAGATTAATTGTGTGTCGTCTGCGTAGCAATGATAGGAGAGACCATGTGAGGATATGACAGAGCCAAGTGACTTGGTGTATAGAGAGAATAGGAGAGGGCCTAGAACTGAGCCCTGGGGGACACCAGTGGTGAGAGCACGTGGTGCGTAGACAGATTCTCGCCACGCCACCTGGTAGGAGCGACCTGTGAGGTAGGACGCAATCCAAGAGTGAGCCGTGCCGGAGATGCCCAATTCGGAGAGGGTGGAGAGGAGGATCTGATGGTTCACTGTATCAAAGGCAGCAGATAGGTCTAGAAGGATGAGAGGAGAGAGAGTTAGCTTTAGCAGTGCGGAGAGCCTCTGTGACACAGAGAAGAGCAGTCTGAATGACCAGTCTTGAAACCTGACTGGTTTGGATCAAGAAGGTTATTCTGAGAGAGATAGCAGGAGAGTTGGCTAGAGACGGCACACTCAAGAGTTTGGAGAGAAAAGAAAGAAGGGATACTGGTCTGTAGTTGTTGACATCGGAGGGATCGAGTGTAGGTTTTTTGAGGAGGGGTGCAACTCTCGCTCTCTTGAAGACAGAAGGGACCTGGCCAGCGGTCAAGGATGAGTTGATGAGTGAGGTGAGGTAAGGGAGAAGGTCTCCAGAAAGGGTCTGGAGAAGAGAGGAGGGGATAGGGTCAAGCGGGCAGGTTGTTGGGCGGCCGGCCGTCACAAGTCGCAAGATTTCATCTGGAGAGAGAGGGGAGAAAGAAGTCAAAGGGTAGGGCAGTGTGAGCAGGACCAGTGGTGTCATTTGACTTAATAAATGAGGATCGGATGTCGTCAACCTTCTTTTCAAAATGGTTGACGAAGTCATCCACAGAGAGGGAGGAGGGAGGGGGAGGAGGAGGAGGATTCAGCAGGGAGGAGAAGGTGGCAAAGAGCTTCCTAGGGTTAGAGGCAGAGGCTTGAAATTTAGAGTGGTAGAAAGTGGCTTTAGCAGCAGAAACAGAGGAAGAAAATGTAGAGAGGAGGGAGTGAAAAGATGACAGGTCGGCAGGGAGTCTAGTTTTCCTCCATTTCCACTCGGCTGCCCGGAGCCCTGTTCTGTGATCTCGCAATGAGTCATCAAGCCATGGAGCAGGAGTGGAGGACTGAGCCGGCCGGGAGGATAGGGGACATAGAGAGTCAAAAGATGCAGAAAGGGAGGAGATGAGGGTTGAGGAGGCAGAATCAGGAGATTGGAGGGAGAAGGATTGAGCAGAGGGAAGAGATAATAGGATGGAAGAGGAGAGAGTAGTGGGAGAGAGAGAGCGAAGGTCGCGATGGCGCATTACCATCTGAGTAGGGGCAGAGTGAGTAGTGTTGGAGGAGAGCGAGAGAGAAAAGGATACAAAGTAGTGGTCGGAGACTTGGAGGGGAGTTGCAGTGAGATTAGTAGAAGAACAGCATCTAGTAAAGATGAGGTCAAGCGTATTGCCTGCCTTGTGAGTAGGGGGGGGACGGTGAGAGGGTGAGGTCAAAAGAGGAGAGGAGTGGAAAGAAGGAGGCAGAGAGAAATTAGTCAAAGGTAGACGTAGGGAGGTTAAAGTCACCCAGAACTGTGAGGGGTGAGCCATCCTCAGGAAAGGAACTTATCAAGGCGTCAAGCTCATTGATGAACTCTCCAAGGGAACCTGGAGGGCGATAAATGATAAGGATGTTAAGCTTGATTGGGCTAGTGACTGTGACAGCATGGAATTCAAATGAGGAGATAGACAGATGGGTCAGGGGAGAAAGAGAGAATGTCCACTTGGGAGAGATGAGGATTCCTGTGCCACCGCCCCGCTGACCAGATGCTCTCGGGGTATGCGAGAACACATGGTCAGACGAGGAGAGAGCAGTAGGAGTAGCAGTGTTTTCTGTGGTAATCCATGTTTCCGTCAGCGCAAAGAAGTCGAGGGACTGGAGGGTAGCATAGGCTGAGATGAACTCTGCCTTGTTGGGCGCAGAACGGCAGTTCCAGAGGCTGCCGGAGACCTGGAACTCCATGTGGGTCGTGCATGCAGGGACCACCAGGTTAGAGAGGCAGCAGCCACGCGGTATGAGGCGTTTGTATGGCCTGTGCGGAGAGGAGAGAACAAGGATAGACAGACACATAGTTGACAGGCTACAGAAAAGGCTACACTAATGCAAAGGAGATCGGAATGAAATTAACTAAACATCTGGGGAAACGAGGCCTCCCTCACTAACCTTTCACTGAAACACTCAAATACAACACTTCCAACTTCCACTTTAGAAATTATAATTGCTGTAATCTACAGTAGTTCAATGTTTCCAGGAATAGACTAACTTAGTTTATTCAGCTAGCTAACTTGGTACAGTATTCTTCTGTGAAAACGGCCCAGGGCACTGTATCCTATGACGCCATAGCTAACTAGCATGCTAGCATCCAATAACACACGGATTAGCACCAATACTTGGTTACAACAAACTACCAATGGATCATTCATGTCCGTGTCTAGTTCCTTTCATAATGCAGAAGTAATTAAACGTTGGCTAGCTAGCACAAATTCAGTCATGCTAGCTACACAAGTGGACTACACATCTCGAATGTTCAGAAAGTGAAGCTTACGTTGCAAAATTGGAGCCTAAGCAATCCGCTCCACGGATGTCCAGTCCAGCTCCAGCAAGCGGGGCCAGACCGGACCAGGGGCGCTACGGGGGGATTGTTGGAGGGTGGTGGTCAAGCCCGGAGCCGGAACCGCCTCCGAGGAGGAATGCCCACCAGGCCCTCCCCTGTTCGGTTTATGTTTGGCGCGGTCGCAGTCCGCGCCTTTGGGGGGTACTGTCACGCCCTGGCTCTGGGACTCTGTTATGTTGAGCCAGGGTGTGTAGTTTCTATGATTTTGTGTTCTAGGTTCATTATCTAGCTGATGTGTTTTCTATGTTGGCCGGTGTGGTTCTCAATCAGAGGCAACGTGAATCAGCTGTTGATTGTTGTCTCTGATTGGGAACCATACTTAGGCAGCCTGTTTTGCCACAGTGTTTGTGGGATCTTGTTCCGTGTATGGTTTGTGTCTGTTACTTAGGACTTCACGTATCGTTTTGTTGTTTTCTTCGTGTGGTGAATCTAAATTAAAAGTATGTTCACTCATCACGCTGCGCATTGGTCCACTTCCTCCAACGATCGTGACATATATGCCATGTCTTTCTAACTGTGCTCTTTCCCAAAAGCTCCCAACATACAACCTATATACTTATTATGGACACAGTATGCTTACATTATTAGTTATCTTGTTATTATTTGTTGTTATTAGTCCCATCCTTCAACTCCATTCAATACCTCCCATCTATCTCTTAACACCATCCATATAGGATTTCTATTTGCCATATATATTTCAACCGTGATGTTTTACAAAAGTTCTGAACCTTTCTATTCTCATTGCTTCTACAGATTGTGAATTAAAAATAAACATTTTTGCTAAAAGTATTATATTATTGATCGATTGACTATGACTTTTCAGATCACCCAGTAATGCTATCTGCAAGGTTAGCTCCAGGTAAATATTGCAATCCTTTAGCCACTCATGGACCTGTGTCCAAAAACAAGCTACAAATGGACAGAACCAAAACAAATTGTCTAATGATTCTGTCTCTTCACAGCTAAATCTGCAGAGCTGGGAAGATTGTATCCCCCATATAAATAACATTCTATTGGTAGCAAGAATTTTATATAATAATTTAAATTGAAAGATTCTAATTTTTGAATCCGGTGTCGTTTTGCGTGTCAGTTCATAAACACTATGCCATGGGATCGGTACGTCAAAAATCTCTTCCCAACTATTTTGCAATCTATATGGGACGGCTGTCAATCCTTTGGTCCTTAAGTGAAACTGATATACTTTTTTATTTATCACAGTTTTCCTTAACCAATTATGTTCTTTAATGCAAGGCCGACAGACAAGTTCCTTACTTTCTCCCCCTTCCACTTTCCTCTTCCACTTTTGCAGTAAGGCTGCAATTATTTGGTTGTAATTTTGGGTAGAGCAGACATTTCCATATGTTTTTGTTAGCTGCATGTGCGACATAACTCCACCAGTCCTGCCGATGATATCATTTACGATGATTTCCTTTTCAAATAACTGAAAATGAGTTGTAATCTGAATAAAGAGAAAAAGGCCATTCTTGAACATTGGGTGAGACAATCTTACTAATTTGCTTGAGAACCAGTTCGGATTTAAGTATAACTTTTGTATGACTGAAGCTTTTAGTGATAGGTATAATGCTTTAATATTTAATCATTTCTGTCCTCCGAATTCATATTCATTATATAAATAGGCCCTTTTAATTTTGTCTGGCTTGCCGTTCCAAATAAAATTGAATATTCTTTTCTCATATAATTTAAAAAACTGTTCGCTAGGCGTAGGCAAGACCATAAGCAAATAGGTAAACTGGGATAATACTAAAGAGTTAATCAGGGTGATCTCCGTCTTCAAGAGAGCGAGAGTTGCACCCCTTCTCAAAAAACCAACACTCGATCCCTCTGATGTCAACAACTACAGACCAGTATCCCTTCTTTCTTTTCTTTCCAAAACTATTGAGCGTGCCGTCTTTAGCCAACTCTGTTGCTATCTCTCTCAGAATGACCTTCTTGATCCAAACCAGTCAGGTTTCAAGACTGGTCATTCAACTGAGACTGCTCTTCTCTATGTCACGGAGGCTCTCCGCACTGCTAAAGCTAACTCTCTCTCCTCTGCTCTTGTCCTTCTAGACCTGTCTGCTGCCTTTGATACTGTGAACCATCAGATCCTCCTCTCCACCCTCTCCGAGCTGGGCATCTCCGGCGCGGCTCACTCTTGGATTGCGTCCTACCTGACCGGTCGCTCCTACCAAGTGGCGTGGCGAGAAGCTGTCTCCGCACCACGTGCTCTCACCACTGGTGTCCCCCAGGGCTCAGTTCTAGGCCCTCTCCTATTCTCGCTATACACCAAGTCACTTGGCTCTGTCATATCCTCACATGGCCTCTCCTATCATTGCTACGCTGACGATACACAACTAATCTTCTCCTTTCCCCCTTCTGATAACCAGGTGGCGAATCGCATCTCTGCATGTCTGGCAGACATATCAGTATGGATGACGGATCACCACCTCAAGCTGAACCATGGCAAGACGGAGCTGCTCTTCCTCCCGGGGAAGGACTGCCCGTTCCATGATCTCGCCATCACGGTTGACAACTCCGTTGTGTCCTCCTCCCAGAGTGCGAAGAGCCTTGGCGTGACCCTGGACAACACCCTGTCGTTCTCCGCTAACATCAAGGCGGTGACCCGATCCTGTAGGTTCATGCTCTACAACATTCGGAGAGTACGACCCTGCCTTACACAGGAAGCGGCACAGGTCCTAATCCAGGCACTTGTCATCTCCCGTCTGGATTACTGCAACTCGCTGTTGGCTGGGCTCCCTGCCTGTGCCATTAAACCCCTACAACTCATCCAGAATGCCGCAGCCCGTCTGGTGTTCAACCTTCCCAAGTTCTCTCACGTCACCCCGCTCCTCCGCACACTCCACTGGCTTCCAGTTGAAGCTCGCATCTGTTACAAGACCATGGTGCTTGCCTATGGAGCTGTGAGGGGAACGGCACCTCCGTACCTTCAGGCTCTGATCAGTCCCTACACCCAAACGAGGGCATTGCGTTCATCCACCTCTGGCCTGCTGGCTCCCCTTCCTCTGCGGAAGCATAGTTCCCGCCCAGCCCAGTCAAAACTGTTCGCTGCTCTGGCACCCCAATGGTGGAACAAGCTCCCTCACGACGCCAGGACAGCGGAGTCACTCACCACCTTCCGGAGACATTTGAAACCCCACCTCTTTAAGGAATACCTGGGATAGGATAAAGTAATCCTTCTACCCCCCCCCCCCCAAAAACAAAAAAAAACAAAAAAAAAATACATTGTAAAGTGGTTATCCCACTGGCTATAAGGTGAATGCACCAATTTGTAAGTCGCTCTGGATAAGAGCGTCTGCTAAATGAAGTAAATGTAAATGTAAATGTAAAAAATTTCAACAAATTGACAGGTATATCCTTTCCATGGTAGCAAGATCTTATCTATTTTTGCAAACTTTCGCTTAAAATTTATTGAAGTGAGATCATTTATTTCCTTTGGGATATGTATTCCGAGTATATCCACATCACCATCAGACCATTTTATTGGTAAACTGCATTGTAATGTCAAAATTGTATTTTTTAGTGATCCAATACATAATATAGTACATTTGTCATAATTTGGTTGTAATCCAGAGAGGTTAGAAAATGTATCTAGATCCTCTATGAGGCTGTGGAGGGATTCTAGTTGTGGATTTAAAAGAAAACATGAATCATCAGCGTACAATGACACCTTTGTTTTTAAGCCCTGGATTTCTAATCCTCTGATATTATTATTGGATCTGATTTTAATAGCTAACATCTCGATGGCCACAATAAATAGATATGCTGATAGTGGACAACATTGTTTCACTCCGCTTGACAGTTTAAAACTCTCTGAGAAATAGCCATTATTTACTATTTTACACCTAGGGTTACTATACATGATTTTGACCCATTTTATAAGAGATTCTCCAAAATTGAAATGCTCCAGGCATTTATATATAAACCCCAGTTGTACTTTATCAAATGCCTTTTCGAAGTCTGCTATGAATAGCAGGCCTGGTTTCCCAAATTTTCCATAGTGTTCTATTGTTTCCAATACTTGCCTTATATTATCTCCAATGTATCTTCCATGTAAAAAACCTGTCTGATTAGAATGAATAATATCCGACAATACTTTTTTAATTCTATGCGCTATACATTTTGCTAGAATTTTTGCATCACAACACTGAAGTGTAAGGGGCCTCCAATGTTTTAAATTGACTGGATCTTTATATTTTCCACTTGTGTCCTGTTTCAGTAATAATGAGATCAGACCTTCTTCTTGAGTGTCAGATAATCTACCATTTACATAGGAGTGGTTAAAACATGCTAGTAACGGTCCTCTTAGTATATCAAAAAAGGTTTGGTATACCTCGACTGGTATGCCATCCAACCCTGGAGTTTTCCCGGACTTAAAGTCTTTAATTGCATCCAGAAGTTCCTCCTCTGTAATTTCACCTTCACATGAGTCTTTCTGTATGGCTGTTAATTTGACATTATCAATAGAAAAAAAATCTCTACAATTACCTTCAGTTAGAGGAGATGGAGGCGACTGAAAAGAAAACATATGCTTAAAGTACTTTGTTTCCTCCTTCAAAATATCATTTGGTGAATCATGGGTGACTCCGTCAATTGTAACCCGTTTCATTAAGTTATTTTTGGTAGCATTCCTATGTTGAAGATTAAAAAATTATTTTGTGCATTTTCCCCCATATTCCATCCAGTTTGCTTTATTTTTATAATATATTACACTTGATCTTTCTTGAATAAGTTTCTCCATTTCTTTTTGTTTTTCCTCTAATTTATTCTGAGCCTCTATGTTACAGTTTTTATTGCCATCTATCTCTTCTGTTAGACTTTCTATTTCCTTTGTTAGTATTAACTCTTTTGACCTAAATTGCTTTTGTTTTCGAGATGAGTACTGAATTGCATGGCCTCTAAAGGCACATTTAAAGGTGTCCCATACAGTAAGGGGATTTGCTGTACCTATGTTATGTCGGAAAAAGTCAGTTATAAATTCCTTTGTTCTAATTATGAATAAATTATCATCCAATAGGTTTGATTAAATTTCCAATATCCTCGCCCACTTGGAAATTCAGTAAGAGTAATGTATATGCCAATTAAATGATGGTCCGACCGCATTCTGTCCCCTATCAACACTTTTTAAACTTTTGGTGCCAACGAGAATGAGATAAGAAAGAAGTCAAGACGACTAGCTTGATTGAGTCTCTGCCATGTATATCTCACTAGATCAGTATATTTAAGCCTCCATATATCTACTAGTTCTAATGTATCCATGACATTCACAATTTCCTTAAGAGCATGTGGGTGATTGTTTGTGGTGTGATTTCCTTTACGGTCCATTGAGCTATTTAAAACAGTATTATAATCCCCCACCATAATAATATTGTCTTGAATTGCTTGCAGGGTTGATAATTTATTATACAGTGGGGAAAAAAAGTATTTAGTCAGCCACCAATTGTGCAAGTTCTCCCACTTAAAAAGATGAGAGAGGTCTGTAATTTTCATCATAGGTACACGTCAACTATGACAGACAAAATGAAAAAAAAAATCCAGAAAATCACATTGTAGGATTTTTTATGAATTTATTTGCAAATTATGGTGGAAAATAAGTATTTGGTCAATAACAAAAGTTTCTCAATACTTTGTTATATACCCTTTGTTGGCAATGACACAGGTCAAACGTTTTCTGTAAGTCTTCACAAGGTTTTCACATACTGTTGCTGGTATTTTGGCCCATTCCTCCATGCAGATCTCCTCTAGAGCAGTGATGTTTTGGGGCTGTCGCTGGGCAACACAGACTTTCAACTCCCTCCAAAGATTTTCTATGGGGTTGAGATCTGGAGACTGGCTAGGCCACTCCAGGACCTTGAAATGCTTCTTACGAAGCCACTCCTTCGTTGCCCGGGCGGTGTGTTTGGGATCATTGTCATGCTGAAAGACCCAGCCACGTTTCATCTTCAATGCCCTTGCTGATGGAAGGAGGTTTTCACTCAAAATCTCACGATACATGGCCCCATTCATTCTTTCCTTTACACGGATCAGTCGTCCTGGTCCCTTTGCAGAAAAACAGCCCCAAAGCATGATGTTTCCACCCCCATGCTTCACAGTAGGTATGGTGTTCTTTGGATGCAACTCAGCATTCTTTGTCCTCCAAACACGACGAGTTGAGTTTTTACCAAAAAGTTATATTTTGGTTTCATCTGACCATATGACATTCTCCCAATCCTCTTCTGGATCATCCAAATGCACTCTAGCAAACTTCAGACGGGCCTGGACATATACTGGCTTAAGCAGGGGGACACGTCTGGCACTGCAGGATTTGAGTCCCTGGCGGCGTAGTGTGTTACTGATGGTAGGCTTTGTTACTTTGGTCCCAGCTCTCTGCAGGTCATTCACTAGGTCCCCGCGTGTGGTTCTGGGATTTTTGCTCACCGCTCTTGTGATCATTTTGACCCCACGGGGTGAGATCTTGCGTGGAGCCCCAGATCGAGGGAGATTATCAGTGGTCTTGTATGTCTTCCATTTCCTAATAATTGCTCCCACAGTTGATTTCTTCAAACCAATCTGCTTACCTATTGCAGATTCAGTCTTCCCAGCCTGGTGCAGGTCTACAATTTTGTTTCTGGTGTCTTTTGACAGCTCTTTGGTCTTGGCCATAGTGGAGTTTGGAGTGTGACCATTTGAGGTTGTGGACAGGTGTCTTTTATACTGATAACAAGTTCAAACAGGTGCCATTAATACAGGTAACGAGTGGAGGACAGAGGAGCCTCTTAAAGAAGAAGTTACAGGTCTGTGAGAGCCAGAAATCTTGCTTGTTTGTAGGTGACCAAATACTTTATTTTCCACCATAATTTGCAAATAAATTCATAAAAAATCCTACAATGTGATTTTCTGGATTTTTTTCCTCAATTTGTCTGTCATAGTTTATGTGTACCTATGATGAAAATTACAGGCCTCTCTCATCTTTTTAAGTGGTAGAACTTGCACAATTGGTGGCTGACTAAATACTTTTTTCCCCCACTGTATATATTGTCAAAGAATTGTGGATAATCATTATTTGGTCCGTAAAGGTTAATGAGCCATATCTGTTTATGGTCCAATTACATATTTAAAATAATCCATCTACCTTGCGTATCTATTTGGACAATTTGCACATTCGGATCGAAATTACTATTAATTAATATCATCACCCCTTTTGAATTTCTTTGCCCATGGGAGAAGTAACCCCCCCCCCCCCCATTTCTTTTCCCACGCAACTTCATCTCGAATTGTTGAATGAGTTTCCTGTATACAATAGATATTATATTCAGGGGTGCACATAACTTTTTCAGTGAGTTACTCAGGTGAGTACCAGCAGATGGTGTCTGGTACTCATCCCATATGTAGCGTGGTCTTAATAAGTGCAGTCTTCCTCGCTGTCCTCCTCAGTGTCACCCCCACTGTCCTCTTCAGTGTCGCCCCCACTGTCCTCCTCAGTGCCGCCACCACTGTCCTCTTCAGTGTCGCCCCCACTGTCCTCCTCAGTGCCGCCACCACTGTCCTCTTCAGTGTCGCCCCCACTGTCCTCTGCTTCAGCTTCCTGCATGGTAGATGATGAAGATGCTGCAGATGCACCTCCCTGTCCTTGGTTGAGCCTCCGATTGGTCAACAGCAGGCTTTGGGTCAAATGTCTCTGTGGTCTGCTTTGACAGGTGAATGTGCATCAGGGCTGAGAGACGAGCATGTGACAGACGAGATCTGTACTTGGTTTTTATTATGTTGAGATGTGAGAATCCCCTCTCACAAGCTGCACTGCTTAAAGGCAGTGTAAGAGACAGCTTAACCACCTTGTTGATGTTGGAGTAAGCATCTAGGTTACTTGTATTTACTATTTGGACCAAGTCATACACAGAAGAGGCTCCCAGGTGTTTTCCTGCCTGCTTTAAGCGCATCCATTCTGTCACAGTGGTATCTTTGTCAAGTTGCAAAGTGGCCTCATATTTCTTGAGAATGCTGCAAACTGTTGTGTTTCCAAAACTGTGGAGGTCTTGCATTTCCTGAGGCCATGTTGAAGGATCAAATACTAAGAAATGATCACATGACTTGAGGGAGTCATATCTGATTTCAAACTCTTCAATTAACCCCCTGAGTAAGTGTGTCTTGTCTCTGTCAGCATCAGCATTGGAAACAGTGTGTGCCCTGTGGCTTTCTGTCACGATCGTCATAGGGAACAGACCAAGGCGCAGCGTGATGAACGAACATACTTTAATTAGTTAAAGTGTAAACACAATGCAAAACAAGAAACGACTCGTGAAGTCCACGGTATCAATGACCGAACACGGAACAAAAACCCACAAACACAAAGGGAAAACAGACAGTTTAAATATGGCTCCCAATCAGAGACAACCAGCCAACAGCTGACACTCGTTGCCTCTGATTGGGAGTCACTCAGGCAAACATAGAAATCAACAAACTAGAACCCCCAACATAGAAATAAACACATAGAATAAACACACCCTGGCTCAACAAATAGAGTCCCAGAGCCAGGGTGTGACAGTACCCCCCCCTAAAGGCGCGGACTGCGACCGCGCCTCAACTAAACAAAACAGGGGAGGGCTGGGCAGGCATACCTCCTCGGCGGCGGTTCTGACTCCGGCGTTGACCACCACCCTCCAATACACCCCCCATAGCGCCCATGGTCCAGTCTGGCCCCGCCGGCTGGAGCCGAACTGGACTTAGCAGGAGCGGTTAGCTTCAGCTCCATCGTGGAGCAGTTGACCGGTACCTTACCAGGCACCGGTGACCCAGGCACGGGTTGTGCTGGACTGACGACGCGCACCCCTGGCTTGGTGCGTGGAGGAGGAACGGGCCTTACCAGGCTGACGACGCACACCCCTGGCTTGGTGCGTGGAGGAGGGACGGGCCTTACCAGGCTGACGACCCGCACCCCTGGCTTGGTGCGTGGAGGAGGGACGGGCCTTACCAGGCTGACGACTCGCACCCCTGGCTTGGTGCGAGTGGCAGGAACAGGCCGGGCCGGGCTGGCGACGCGCACCGTAGACTTGGTGCGAGTGGCAGGAACAGGCCGGGCCGGGCTGGCGACGCGCACCGTATACTTGGTGCGAGTGGCAGGAACAGGCCGGGCCGGGCTGGCGACGCGCACCGTATACTTGGTGCGTGGAGCAGGGACAGGCCGGGCTGGGCTGTCGACGCACACCGTAGGCTTGGTGCGTGGAGCAGGGACAGGCCGAACCGGGCTGTGGAGACGGATAGGAGCCCTGGAGTGAAGAGCGGCCACAACCCGTCCTGGCTGAATGCCTACCCTCACACACTCTGTGTGAGGCATCCGCACAGGACGTACAGGGCGGTGTATCCATAACCTGGTGGCCTCCAGAATCCGCCCCTTTTTTGCCTCCGTCAGTACCGTCGTCCATGCCGTGTGCCCCCCCCTAAAAAATTTCTGGGGTTGCCTCTCGACCGCCCGACGACGACCCTGATCACGCCGTTGCTCCTCTCTACGGCGCGCCTCCACCGTCTCTTCTCCCGGCGCTTCCTCCCATGTCCAGCCCAAGAGCTGCCCCTGGACACGCTGCTTGGTCGTTGCATGGTGGGTTTTTCTGTCACGATCGTCATAGGGAACAGACCAAGGCGCAGCGTGATGAACGAACATACTTTAATTAGTTAAAGTGTAAACACAATACAAAACAAGAAACCACTCGTGAAGTCCACGGTATCAATGACCGAACACGGAACAAAAACCCACAAACACAAAGGGAAAACAGACAGTTTAAATATGGCTCCCAATCAGAGACAACCAGCCAACAGCTGACACTCGTTGCCTCTGATTGGGAGTCACTCAGGCAAACATAGAAATCAACAAACTAGAACCCCCAACATAGAAATAAACACATAGAATAAACACACCCTGGCTCAACAAATAGAGTCCCAGAGCCAGGGTGTGACACGTTCACCATCAAGCAGAAGTGTGAACTGTCCAATGGCCACCATGAGTTCATCCTTACATTCTCCAATGGTCAGCTTTTCCTTCTGAAACCTAATGGATGTGGTCTTCAAAATGTTGCAAATGTCAAGCATGTTTGACAGAAAGCACTGAAAACGCTCTGTGCAGAAATGCTGCAAGTCACTGTTATCGCTCGTAACCAGTTGCATTTTAATGGCTGGCAATAGTCTTGATATTTTTAAGTGTTTCATGCCTCCATGCAGACCATCTGATATTATGAAACTTACCCAGTTTCACAAAGGATATCCCATTTTCTTCACATAGCTTATTCAGTGCAGCAGTTTTTTTTGCTGCACCTTTTTGTAAATAAAACTGCAGCAGCTTGACCACAGAGCGATTAAATGTCTCACAGTAAGGAACGTTGCGATCAGCTGATTTCGTGCAATTCTCCAGTGTGTGTGCGGTGCACAGAATGTGCACAAGGGAGTCTCCAACCGCAGCAAGTTGCCGGAGTTTTGGCACAACGCCGTTGTAGATACCTACGTTAACAGCAGCCCCGTCTGTGCACACAGCGACCAACTTTGTTGTTCAGTCATCCAAGCCTGTGTCCTGGAAAAGTCTCACAAGTCCGTCTGTTATGGCCTGCGCGGTTCGGTCAGCACCCAATTCAATCAGTCCAATAAAGTCCGAAGTAAACTCTCCGTTACTGGACACAGACACAATGTAAACGATTTCCTGCTCAGTTTTTGTGATGTCCTCAGATCCATCAAATAGCAGCCCCCAAAATTCAGCAGACTGCAACTTGGCTCGTAACTTCCCGCTGATGGTGTGAGCGATGCTCTGCATGATCCGTGTGCCCCCTTCACGTGAATGATATGCACCTCCGACATTTACTCCTAGCCGCTTCAGTAAAGGAACATCCTCAGAATAGGAAGACATGGGACGTGCGTGTTTAGCTTTATGGAAGGCGAGGAGAAAAATATTAAACAGAGCTTGCCGCTGTTCTTCATTCAGCTTGTCTCGCCATCTGGCAAGTGGGCGACTGGACATTTCTTCTCGGCTAGCTTGTTTAGCAATGCCTTGCGCCACATTCGTGTGCTCCTTGCTCTTTTCATGTTTGTCAAATAAAGGATGGTTGAAATTCTTTGAGCCTTTATAAAATGCACCTGTTTTGTCTGCTAGATGTGGATTTGAGCGGCAAATCTTGCACCACATTTCAGTGCGCTCATCGTTAGCTTCAAGCCACTGCACATCTTGGAGCCACTTTTCCGGAAAAAATATTTTCTTCGGCTCTGGCTCCAGCTGGCGTTTCTTTGTAGGTGGCGAAACGCCAAAGAAGCTGCTTAATGTTTGTTGCTTTTTGGACATCCCTGACAGTAGTTGACAAGCAACGTGTCATGTGTAAGGTTAGATGAGAAGATCGGTCAAGTACGCAAAGGCGCGTAGTAACACAAGTGGCATTACGCATTCCTGATTTTTGTCGCGCTTGCATACCTGCGTACCAGTTATGTGCATCCCTGATTATATTCCTTCTCTTTGAGCCTTGTAAATATTGTTCTTCTTTTGTTATTATCAGCTAAGCCATTACAATTACAACTGGCTATACTTATTTCACCATACACCATAATGAGATACACGTTTCAAGTCTATTTATCATTATATATGTTTGTAAATGTACCAATAAAAAAATAACGTAATGATTGAGTGTCCATATAGCTGTACCGTGATATTTGCATTACTACTGAGTAACCCTTCAATTGTTCTCCACTAATTCCCCCGCTAAAGCCCCTCCCCATCCCAAGTTGAGCCATCATCCCAGTGATCGGCATCCCACCCACGTCCCTCCGGATCCCTAAGGCCCCGAGAGGCCAGGACCCATCCATTGAAAACAGCACACAGTGCCACCCACAAAACAGAAGCAGATTAACCGCCAAAAGCATTTCCAATGCTGTCACCTCTCTCTCTCTCTCTCTATATATATATATATATCTATATATATATATATATATATAACTATTTATAAAAAATTATGCATATCCTATTTTCCATCATTATCAATTAATATGCGCAATAATGTCGGCAGTTCATGCGTAGGATTTTAACATATAACCCGGATTGCCATTGTATTACATTTAATTTATTGACAAGCAATTATTATCCTAGCAAATAATTCCCGTGGTCCATCCCATACCCCCCCACCCCCCCACCCCCCCCACCCCCAACATCCCCACAACAGATGCCGGACAAACACACACACACATACTCACATACTCCAACACACTCAACCACTCTCCTCCACAATCCACCATAAAATCAGATACTCAACAGCTGTTATATCCCAGAGCCCAACTCAAGAAAGAACCTGATTTACGAGTGCACATACAGTTAAAGCTGATTGAGAAAGCATGCAGATTGAGCAGAAATTGACAACAATGTGAGATTTGATTAATCTATCTACTTAATCTATGTCAAGTCCTAGGTGATGGAGATCAGATCCACCCTCTTCACCTGAGACACAAACACTCTGATCCCCTGTTGTAACCATTTTCCCAAGCATCTCCGTGCGGTCAGACCTTTGATTATTTTGTGCCACCTGGTCCACAATGATAAACCCCCTCTCTGATTGTCCGAGTGTGACCCCCTCCCCATGGGTTACTGCAGCCAGTGTTGCCAGCACTGCCACTACCTGGGTGGGGGTACCCCACCGGAATCCCCACCGGCTAGGTAAAAGATCGTCAAGGTTCTCATTAGCAGCTTTGAGAATTTCCTTGTATATAATGCTCTCCCATCAGGGGGCTCTGGCTTTGTAGGACCAACCCTGCCAGGCAGGCTCAGAATCTTGAGGGGGCGGTGCTGCTCAAGTAGGTCTCTGACCGCATTTATTTCTCTGTTTAGGCTGCATACTCACAGCAGGTCCATAAAAGAGATGGGAACTTCTCTTTGGTGTATGGGTCGCTCAGGTGGGTGTCCAGGTTATAGGGTTAGGGATCTTTCCATCATGATAGGACAATAAAAAATTAGATTAGATGTATACTATATTTAAAAATGTATATCCCTCATCTACACAAAATTGAAAGCTCTCTCTCACTACCCCTGCTCATAGACCCCTGGCGGCTCTGGGATATGCAACCATATCCCCTTTCACTCACTTAACCCTGCATCTTTTCAAACGCAAAAATGCACACCACATGGTTGACTGTGGAAGAAATGGGCAGAGCGTGCAAACGCACCCACATCCACACCTGCCGCAAGGGGGAAAGGACGCCAGAGAGAACACAGGACCAACCACAACAACCTCCCGCCAAAAAAGCCATGTTCTAATTAGTTGTATTTGAAGATGTATTATTCTGCTTGTTATCTTTTCTTGTTATATCATTTTATCCTTTTATAAAATACTATACTTACTATAAATGTTCTTTAATATTACAATCCCTATCATTGCTAGGATTGGGTGCTCCATTATTCGACTCCTCTATTACAACTTTTAGAATAGCCATGGAGTAGTCTTTGTGTCTCTGAACATTTGGTTGTCGATATACAATTTATCCACCACGAGTGCAACATGTTTCCCTTTTAATCTGTTTTCCTTGAAGATTGGATATAGAACTTTGCGCCTTTCTGCAATCTCCCTCGGGAACTGATCATTCATGCCTATTTTCGTGCCAGCAAGTCTTTTCCCTAGGCTTTTAACCATTGCTTTATCTTTAAAAAAAGCAAATTTGGCAACGATTGGGCGCTCATATTTCTGTCCTCTTTTTCCGAAATGGTGTACACGTTCGAGTTGGATTTTATCGACAGCCTCGAGTGGGATTTGTAGCGCTGTATGCAGGAAGTCCTTCATAATATTCTCTGTCATTTCTCCCTCCTTTTCCTGAATACCCGTAAGTACTAGATTTTCTCTCATCGATCTAGTTTGGATGTCTAGTAAGGCTTCTCTCAGAAGGTTGTTCTCCTTTTTAAGTTCCCTAACGTCCGTTTCCATCTTAGAGACTGTCACTTTTAATTTTTTGGTTTCTTTCTCCATTACCAAAGCTTTTTCGTCACTCATTTGAAGACTCTCTTTCAACTCTTTTACGTCCTTACTGACCAATTCTAGTATGCCCAATTTGTCATTTATCGACTTCAACAGGTCGCTTTCCACACTTACCAGACCCAGTGGTGAAAAACATATATCATCTGTATCAGTCGATGAGTCACGTTTCCTCTTGGAGATCGGCTCTCCACGCTTATCTTCCGCCATGTTTGGGTGTTGCGTGTTGTTGTAATATTTGTCGATATATTTCTCTAGCCTTATGATCTGTTTTGTGTTATTATCCAGATTGAATTATATTAACTGCGAATATATGAAATGCTAATATTTAGTCTAACTTACTGATTTTGAATATTATGTTTTTATCTTGAGGTGGTTTGTACCACTTTCTATTCAATACGCCATCTTGTCTACGCGCGCCCCGCCCTCTAACAAGGTATTTGTTGGTTCCTAAAATATATTGTTAACAAATAATGTATTATTCGACTTTGCAACAGTGTGCTACATGTGTTACATTTTTTGTATACTTACTTACTTACCTTTGAGTTCTTTGTGGAACTTAGGCCATCGACGCAGTATGTTTTCATTGTGCACTTGTATTTTGAGCCCTTGGTGGTATTTGTCAGTTGTTAGCCTTAGATTCAGTCATCCATGTTTTCATATCTTCACTGAGGTACAGTGCATTTGGAAAGTATTCAGACCCCTTCACTTTTTCCACATTTTGTTACGTTACAGCATTATTCTAAAATTGATTTTTTTAAAATCATCCTCATCAATCTACACACAATACCCCATAATGACAAAGCAAAAACAGTTTTTTAGACATTTTTGCAAATGTATTAAAAATAAAAACAGAAATACCTTATTTACATAAGTATTCAGACTCTTTGCAATGAGACTCGAAATTGAGCTCAGGTGCATCCTGTTTCCATTGATCATCTTTGGTCTGAATGCCAAGCGTCACGTCTGGAAGAAACCAGGCACCGCTCATCACCTGGCCAATACCATCCCTACGGTGAAGCATGGTGGTGGTAGCATGGTGGTGGAGACTAGTCAGGATCGAGGGAAAGATGAACGGAGCAAAGTACAGAGAGATCCTTGATGAAAACCTGCTCCAGAGCGCTCAGGACCTCAGACTAGGGCAAAGGTTCACCTTCCAACGGGACAACGACCTTAAGCACACAGCCAAGGCAACACAGGAGTGGCTTCGGGACAAGTCTCTGAATGTCCTTGAGCGTCCCAGCCAGAGCCCGGACTTGAACCCGATCGAACATCTCTGGAGAGACCTGAAAATAGCTGTGCAGCGACGCTCCCCATCCAACCTGACAGAGCTTGAGAAGAATGGGAGAAACTCCCCAAATACAGGTGTGCCAAGCTTGTAGCATCATACCCAAGAAGACTCAAGGCTGTAATCACTGCCAAAGGTGCTTCAACAAAGTACATTTTACATTTACATTTTACATTTTAGTCATTTAGCAGACGCTCTTATCCAGAGCGACTTACAGTTAGTGAGTGCATACATTTTTGTATGTTTATTATTATTTATTTTTATACTGGCCCCCCGTGGGAATTGAACCCACAACCCTGGCGTTGCAAACGCCATGCTCTACCAACTGAGCTACATCCCTGCCGGCCATTCCCTCCCCTACCCTGGACGACGCTGGGCCAATTGTGCACCGCCCCATGGGTCTCCCGGTCGCGGCCGGCTACGACAGAGCCTGGATTCGAACCAGGATCTCTAGTGGCACAGTGTCTTAGACCACCAAGTATTCAGTAAAGGGTCTGAATACTTATGTAAATAGGATATTTCCTTTTGCAAAAACTTCTAAAAACCTGTTTTTGCTTTGTCATTATGGGATATTATGTGTAGATTTATGAGGGGAAAAAACAATTTAACCCATTTTAGAATAAGGCTGTAAAGTAACAAAATGTGGAAAAAGTGAAGGGGTCTGAATACTTTTCAAATGCACTGTATGTGGGTGTTTCGTACCATCATGGGTCTTTTTGGGAAAAGCCTGTCAGAAACGTCCTTCACAATAATGTTCCTTTATACCACTGAGCTCTACCCAACAGTAGTTCGGTGAGTGACCAATAAACTATATCACATTTGTTCACTTAATGTAATGACCAGTAGTCCTGGGGTGTATTCAGTGTGGTGAAATGTTGTTCACAATGTTGCAGATAGAAATGTAACATCTAGAGCTAACATGACCCCTACTTCACAGACAATCAACTCTGTTCTAAATCATACATTTCTATCTGAAAGTTTTTGTTTTGTAACGTTGTTTGTTGTCATCCTGAACTGGACCCCTTTTGGGTTATGATGTTTATAGAAACAGAAACCCAATATCAGGACTGGTTTGTTGGGTTGCTCTTTAAAGTTGCCTCTTTATAACACACATTGTTGACTTGATTTGATTTGACTTGATTTGATTTGATTTGACTTGATTTGACATTGTTGATTTGAAGTTTCTAATTAAATCACGCTGCTACATTATAAAGAGGTTTACTCTATTTTTTTCTCTCTCACAGATCTGTCCTCTTTTGCACCCTAAATAACTTGTTAGTTTGGTCCCTCAGGCAGAGCGGCATTGACTACACTTTGTTTGTGGGTCGGCCGGGCGTATCCATCGCTCCCCTCATCGCACTATTGGACGATGTTTGGGAGGTCCTCCCTGCTGTAATATATAGCTTGGTGGCTGTTGGTACCGGACTAGTGGCTTTGCTCCTCCCAGAAACACTCAATGTTCGCCTGCCAGAGTTCAAAGAGGACATAAGGTGACCAAGGTAGAGCAGAAATTGTATTTGCTAACACTGTATTTAAAGCCTCCAGCTATATGATTGATTGATTGATTGATTAATTATTTATTTATTTTATTTTAGTGGCATAAACTATTTAGTGCCCAGCTCATATGGGCTTATAACACACTATTCATCAAGTTCTTAAATTGTACATTTATGATGAGGTTATATAATGCATTGTAAGACTTGTCATGAGCCTGGTTATAAGACATTATAAAGGCTCATACATACTTATAACAAGTTGTAAAGCATTATACCTTGATGCTTTAAATAAAGGTTACCCAGTATTTAATCAGTATTCGGAATTGGATGAATGGCCATCTAACATCTAATTGCACCTTTCCTGCTTTGCAGAGCAGAACTGGATTGAGAGAGTGCCATTCCACTGAAGCAAATCACTTCTGATGAAAACAGAAATGGAACAGTTGAAGTTACATGAATCCACACAGAGATTCTATTAAATTACAAAGGGATTCTATATGTAATTCTATGTGAATCCATGTCACTCAGAGAGACGGCAGTTTTCAAGCAAGTGGATGAAAGATGAACACAAAGCAGAATATCTACCTAGAATAAAGATAATGAATGGACCAAAGCATAGATGTACTAGGGCCCTACTAACGTAACCAAAACAACTCAAAACAACCAAAAAACAACAATATAACCATTTAAGTAACATGCATGATAAAATCCTTGTTAACCTCTGAACTATCAATTAGTAATAGTACTTACCTGATTATAACACGGTGAAAGAGCATTGTAAAATGAATTGTAGCCCATTTTTCTCACATGGTCATCAATTAATCTACTGTTTTGTTTTTCATAAATACTGGTGTTGGTGTGTCTTACTATGTGGCTTGGCAATAAACCCATGTTCTATAGATCTGTTTTCTATACTGAGTTACCCTAAGGGTTAGGGTTAGTTCCTTCCTCTTAAACCGCTGTCACGAGTTGGAACTTGTATTTCGGATAATTCGGACAGCATACTATATTCCATGCAGTTAAATACCTTTATTGTGGTGGCATAGAACTAAATATTTTTAAAAAATGTGATGCGTTTCAGTATATCTAGCCTTCGCCTCTTTTCGCTTTTTTCTACAAACTTGTGTGGGAACTACCATCATGCTATCAAGTCCTTGTTACCCACCCATTGTCATGGTACAGTGTATGTTTGGCTTGACAATGAGCAATGGAGTTGGCAAGAGCACAAACATAATGTCCTATTCTCATTTTGAACTTAGAAATGTTAACATATTATTGAATTCTAGAAACTTTGAAATTGTGAAATATTCTTTAGTTGCTCAAGCAACTCCTTGCTGTCAATGCGTCACCAATTAATGTAGATGAAGGCATTCTTTCACAAACAAAGGAGGTTTATTTAAGTGGTTTTGCACTGTCAAAGATTGATCCATTTCGGATGGTTTACCTAACAATGAGACAATGGGACCAACAGACAACCTTTAGACTTGGTCAAAGATTATGACATATTTTCTTGGATTCAACGTTGGTAAGTGAATGAGAGAGTGATTGCTGTTGATATTACAAGTCTGTGGACAAGAAGTCTGTGTGGACCAAGTGGAAGACAAAGATGAAGTTTGAACACCTACTCTCGCTTGTCAATGGATTTGGACGGTTCCAGATGATGATCATTATCATCAGCTTTATTGGTCGATTCACCCTGCCGTGTCACTTCCTGCTGAACAACTTCATAGCGGCCGTGCCCTCTCACCACTGTGATCTCAGCGCTCTGGATGATGGCAGCGTCTTTGGGAATCTGACCCAGGAGCAGAGACTGACTGTCAGTGTTCCAGTACAGGAAGACGGGACTCCAAGCTCCTGTAAGATGTTCCCAGAGCCCCAGTTCCACCTCCTGTCCAACTCCAATAACAGTGACCTAGCTACAGTCCCCTGTCAGAATGGATGGGCATATGACAACAGCACCTTCAAATCCACTCTGGCTACAGAGGTAAGTCTTTCTGTCTCTTTGTCACTAGACTATAGAAGTCGGAAGGTCATGTTGTAGTCATTGAATGTCTCATTGAATGAAAGGTAATGTTGTACTCATTGAATGTCATTCTTTGACCACGACAGATGTTGCATAGAAATGAAGTGTTATTTGTAGTTTCAAATCTCTTTGAATGCATATTTGAATATTGTTGCATTGCTAGCTACTCAATGAAAGTATTTCACAAAAGGAAAGTAGAGAGGCCGTTCTCATGTTGAAGGAGTTGTCTGTTTATTCTTCTTTCTACCTCTCTCATCAGTGGGACTTGGTGTGTGACCAGAAAGGGCAAAATAAGGCGACAACAACCATCTTCTTCATAGGCGTGATGTTCGGAGCTATGACCTTTGGAAGTCTGAGTGACAGGTAAGTTAACAGTCATTTATTCATTCACAGACAGTGGATTTTAGAGTCACCTTAAACCTAATCTCTGATGTACAGATGCACGTAACATAACTGCTATGGTAGTGTCTGTCAACAGACTGTGGGATGCTACGACTGTCACTGATCATTTGGAAAAATCACGATTTTGCAGGTGTTAGCAGCTTTTGGCCCATAGCCTTGTTTCTTTTTGACCATTTTAATAGAATACTGTTACAGTAAGGTACTTAATTGTTACCTAGAAATTGTTTGATATTGATATAAAAACAGCTGCATTTTGACTTTAATATTTTTAAATCAATCAAATTAAGAGGAATTTTGTATTTGTATTCTCTCTACAAACTCTTATCTTATTATCTTTTTAATCGAAAGAGGGGAACTGCCTCGCACTACAGAAACAGGAGATAGGCTCCTGCCCTATGGGCCGTTCTGGCTCGGACAAGGCTACTTAATGTACAGATGTAGGATCTTAATTTGAGCCAGTTTTCTATAGAAAAGAATCCTGCAGCAACAGGAAATGTGAATTATTATGTGGATTAGAATTAATGGAAATTTTTGTAGGGTTTGATCATTTTTTTTGTAAGTAAAACATCAAGTCTGAAATTTCAAAGTGGAAATCAGAAGCCTTTTTAAACCTCAAATACACTACAAGTTTTACATTTCCTGCATTGCAGGGAAGTTCTCCTGCAACATGGTGATCAAATTAAGATCCTACATCTGTATGTAGATGTTTCTGTTCACCTTCTCTTCAAATGTTGTCTTTTGTCTCTAGGTTTGGTAGGAAGACCATGCTCCTGGTGTCCTATATCTCTGGCATGCTCTTTGGTATTGCCAGTGCTTTCTCCACCTCCTTCATCATGTTCGCTGTGCTCAGGTTCTTCACTGGGTTCGGTATCACCGGCATCGTCATCGTCTCATCAGTGCTCAGTGATTATACACACGCACACAGGCACACACACACTCACACTCGAATATGAAGCCCACCCACTAGACAAATACAGATAACCCAAGTTGCACCACAGATACTACCCTCTCCTCATCTGGGGTTGTGTTGTGGTGCTGTCCCATCTCTTCAGGTGTGGAGTGGGTGGACATTGAGCACAGGAAGCTGGTGGGAGTGATTGATAGCCTATCCTGGACATTTGGTTACTGCATGATTCCAGCCATAGCCTACTGTGTGACCGACTGGAGACAGCTGACCATAGCGGTCACCTCACCTCTCGCTCTAGCCATACTCATCTGGAGGTTAGAGGGAGGGAGGGAGGGAGGGAGGGAGGGTCTGACTGATGGACTGACAAAAAAAGGAATGGACAGTTAACCGTTGCTGTGTAATTGTGAATGACATCTTTACCTCCTCCAATAGGTGGATTCCTGAGTCAGCCAGGTGGCTCATAGCCAATGGGAAGTTTGAGAAAGCTTACTTTTATTTGCAACAATGTGCCCAGATGAACCAGAAGGAGGAGTTTGGATCCAAAATTACACCAGAGGTGAGCGAATGTCAGGATCGGATAAATTTTTGCAATATGGTAATTCCTTCACCTTTCCTTCTAGCCTGGTCCCAGATCTGTTTGTGCCTTCTTGCTAACTCCTATGGTCAGAGTTGGCAAGACAGCACAAACAGATCTGGGACCAGGTTACTTTCCCTCTGCTGGGCTGGGTGGGATATATTTTTGCCATGTTGCTTATACTGATTCAAATGGTTCAGATGTACACGAGGCCTAGGTGGTAGAGTCTAAGGGTTAGGGGTTGATTTGGGATTCAGCAACTGATCCGCCTCTATTTTTCTCCCCACCAGACTCTGTCCAGTATCATTGTGACAGAAAGAAAAGACAGAACTCACTCCTACCTGGACCTGGTCAGAACCCCAAAGATGAGGAGACTGGCTCTACTAACAGGCATAGTGTGGTGAGTATCCCCGGTCTCATATCTGGCTCTAATAACAGGCATAGTGTGGTGAGTATCCCCGCTCTCATATCTGGCTCTACTAACAGGCATAGTGTGGTGAGTATCCCCGGTCTCATGATGTCTGTTACAAATCGCTTTAGTAGATTCGTGTTCATCAAGTCTGGCTAAACATAACAATGTAAGAGTAATGTAAGAATGTATTGATTAATTTAAGTTGGGTAACATTTCATTTGAAAATGTCATGAAATTTAAATGTTTAGCTCAACTCAAACTGTCACGACACATCACATCAGTCTACACAGTTTAACAACACCAACAATGCCAACCTGATTTCTCCTCCCAAAGGTATGGTGTGGCGTCAACATTTTATGGCATTAGCTTCAACATCACTGGATTTGGACTCAACATCTATCTAACCCAGTTTGTGTACGGTGCCATAGAGCTGCCAGCCAAACTGTCAGCGTACTACCTTCTGGATAAGGTGGGCAGGAGAAACACTGAAGTGGGATCTCTGCTAGGAGCTGGAGTCTGTCTCGCTATCAATATCTTTATACCCAGAGGTGAGGACCTCTTTTTTTTTTGATCAGGGAGGTGGGCAACTCCCATCCAGGAACAATATCATCTTTATATAAACTGGGTGGTTCGAGCCCTGAATGCTGATTGGCTGACAGCCGTGGTATATCAGACCGTATACCACGGGTATGACAAAACATTTATTTTTACTGCTCTAATTACGTTGGTAACCAGTTTATAATAGGAATAAGGCACCTCGGGTGTTTGTGGTATATGGCCAATATACCACGGCTAAGGGCTGTATCCAGGCACTCTGCGTTGTGTCTTGCATAAGAACAGTCCTTAGCCATGGTATATTGGCCATACAGTGAGGGAAAAAAGTATTTGATCCCCTGCTGATTTTGTACGTTTGCCCACTGACAAAGAAATGATCAGTCTATAATTTTAATGGTAGGTTTATTTGAACAGTGAGAGACAGAATAACAACAAAAAAATCCAGAAAAACGCATGTCAAAAATGTTATAAATTGATTTGCATTTTAATGAGGGAAATAAGTATTTGACCCCCTCTCAATCAGAAAGATTTCTGGCTCCCAGGTGTCTTTTATACAGGTAACGAGCTGAGATTAGGAGCACACTCTTAAAGGGAGTGCTCCTAATCTCAGTTTGTTACCTGTATAAAAGACACCTGTCCACAGAAGCAATCAATCAATCAGATTCCAAACTCTCCACCATGGCCAAGACCAAAGAGCTCTCCAAGGATGTCAGGGACAAGATTGTAGACCTACACAAGGCTGGAATGGGTTACAAGACCATCGCCAATCAGCTTGGTGAGAAGGTGACAACAGTTGGTGCGATTATTCGCAAATGGAAGAAACACAAAATAACTGTCAATCTCCCTCGGCCTGGGGCTCCATGCAAGATCTCACCTCGTGGAGTTGCAATGATCATGAGAACGGTGAGGAATCAGCTCAGAACTACACAGGAGGATCTTATAAATGTATTTTCATTTTAATGAGGGAAATAAGTATTTGACCCCTCTGCAAAACATGACTTAGTACTTGGTGGCAAAACCCTTGTTGGCAATCACAGAGGTCAGACATTTCTTGTAGTTGGCCACCAGGTTTGCACACATCTCAGGAGGGATTTTGTCCCACTCCTCTTTGCAGATCTTCTCCAAGTCATTAAGGTTTCGAGCCTGACGTTTGGCAACTCGAACCTTCAGCTCCCTCCACATATTTTCTATGGGATTAAGGTCTGGAGACTGGCTAGGCCACTCCAGGACCTTAATGTGCTTCTTCTTGAGCCACTTCTTTGTTGCCTTGGCCGTGTGTTTTGGGTCATTGTCATGCTGGAATACCCAATCCACGACCCATTTTCAATACCCTGGCTGAGGGAAGGAGGTTCTCACCCAAGATTTGACGGTACATGGCCCTGTCCATCGTCCCTTTGATGCGGTGAAGTTGTCCTGTCCCCTTAGCAGAAAAACACCCCCAAAGCATAATGTTTCCACCTCCATGTTTGACGGTGGGGATGGTGTTCTTGGGGTCATAGGCAGCATTCCTCCTCCTCCAAACATGGCGAGTTGAGTTGATGCCAAATAGCTAAATTTTGGTCTCATCTGACCACAACACTTCCACCCAGTTCTCCTCTGAATCATTCAGATGTTCATTGGCAAACTTCAGACGGGCCTGTATATGTGCTTTTTTGAACAGGGGGACCTTGCGGGCGCTGCAGGATTTCAGTCCTTCATGGCGTAGTGTGTTACCAATTGTTTTCTTGGTGACTATGGTCCCAGCTGCCTTGAGATCATTGACAAGATCCTCCCGTGTAGTTCTGGGCTGATTCTTCACCATTCTCATGATCATTGCAACTCCACGCCCCAGGCAGAGGGAGATTGACAGTTATTTTGTGTTTCTTCCATTTGCGAATAATCACACCAACTGTTGTCACCTTCTCACCAAGCTGCTTGGCGATGGTCTTGTAGCCCATTCCAGCCTTGTGTAGGTCTACAATCTTGTCCCTGACATCCTTGGAGAGCTCTTTGGTCTTGGCCATGGTGGAGAGTTTGGAATCTGATTGATTGATTGCTTCTGTGGACAGGTGTCTTTTATACAGGTAACAAGCTGAGATTAGGAGCACTCCCTTTAAGAGTTATTTCCCTCATTAAAATGCAAATCAATTTATAACATTTTTGACACGCGTTTTTCTGGATTTTGTTGTTGTTATTCTGTCTCTCACTGTTCAAATAAACCTACCATTAAAATTATAGACTGATCATTTCTTTGTCAGTGGGTAAACGTACGCAATCAGCAGGGGATCAAATACTTTTTTCCCTCACTGTACTAGATTACAACTCTACAAGAGTTATCACGACTTTACAGGAGTTATCACGACTCTACAGGAGTTATCACGACTTTACGGGAGTTATCACGACTCTACAGGAGTTATCACGACTCTACAGGAGTTATCACGACTCTACAGGAGTTATCACGACTTTACAGGAGTTATCACGACTCTACAGGAGTTATCACGACTTTACAGGAGTTATCACGACTTTACAGGAGTTATCACATCTAGTAATGCTGGGGTCTGTTCCAGTCTGTTTCAGTTATTTCTGGTCTCATCTTAAAGATTGAAATAAGGTGTGTAACTTTGAGTTAAATGAAAGGTCATGTTGTTCCCCTCCTCTCTTTCAGACATGTCTGTTTTAAGGACGGTGGTGGCGGTGCTGGGGAAGGGTTGCTCGGCAACATCCTTCACAACCGTCGTGTTGTACAGCTCTGAGCTGTTCCCTACTGTGGTCAGGTAAATCCCTCTCCGGTCTCCTCTCAGAGGGATATTTGTCTAGCGTAGTGGTTGCACTGACGACTCCAAACCACATCCCCACGGCAATGGGGGTTCCCACCTCGGCTACTTTCCTATCTATGCCCCTTTACTTTAAACTTTCCTGTGGAAATGCCATTAAGAATGGAGAAAATACAGTAAGAGATCAGCATCGGGAGATTGGGATTCCGATTTAAAGTGTAACTAAAGACCGGTCAAAACGTGTGTTCGGTATCTTTCTCTCCGTCTCTCAGGCAGAATGGCATGGGCTACAACTCATCTATGGGTCGTCTGGGAGTGTCTCTGGCCCCTCTGATCCTGCTGCTGGACGAGGTGTGGAGGGACCTTCCCCAGGTCCTTCTCTGCTCCATAGCCCTGCTGGCTAGCCTGGTGGCCAGGATGCTGCCTGAGACACGGGACCGCTGTCTACCAGAGACCATCCAGGACGTCGAGGACGGGCAGACAGGGTACGATATAGACTCTGATAGCCTCTGTGATACAGACACTTAAGGTTGGATTCAATAGAGTACATTATAGAGCAGCGCACTAGACTGCTAACAACGAGCCTTGTAAAGGTCCAATATGCAGAAATCACTCCGCCATTGCGTGGTTGCTAAAATTCTAAAATGTTTTCCTATAATTTCAATTTATGTGACAAAACAAACAATGTACATTTACATTACATTTCAGTCATTTATAGAGAATCATTGTCCCATCTAAACCTCTGTGAAATATACTGTATTTTCAATAACCCAAAATATAGTATTTTCTACTTTTTAAAGCTGGTGTACAAAACCTAAAGTAAAAGGATGCAAAAACTAAACTTAAGGAAGTGAAGAATAAAAACTTGCGCACACAGAACGGATATACCGCTTATCAGACATGCTTTCAATGAGAATGACAGGTCTATAACTTACATTTTTACATGAATTTGGTTGGGTTGAACACAATGCTTCATATTGCGCCTTTAAAGGCATTTTCCCCAACGTTTGGGGAGATCGCATTCATGGTAAACACTTCGCATGTCGCCTCAAGCGTAAATGACCTTTAAAAGTCTGTTATTATGGGCTGCGTTATAGCCTACCTTGGATTGAATCCCAGCCTTAGGCCCAGACCAACGGACTTGATCTCCATATCAAATAATTTCGGGGTAACAGTAAAGTTACTTAGTATAGTTTTTAGTCAAAATGGTCAAGAATTTAATTAAATAGCTGTTTTACAAACCACTATTTCTCAAGCAAGCATTTTGCCAGGTTGCAATCTGTAATTTCTTTCTAAACATGATTGTTGATCATTATGAATATCATAGTAAATGTTTTATGATTTGTGTGTCTATTATTTTAATGTATCATTCTAGGAAAAGTTTGGCTGGATCGCAAGTTTTGGAAATGACGGATATCCCTCTCAAATCAAAGGACAACGTTGAGGTGGAAAATGGATACTAAGATTCTTTCTGTATGTATTTTTGATATGCCCAAATGTGCACCAACAATTTAAGAGAACAGCTTTTCAAGTAACCTCATTGTACACTGAATGTAGAAAACATTATGAACACCTGCTCTTTCCATGACATTGACTGACCAGGTGAATCCAGATGAAAGCTATGATCCCTTATTGATGTCACCTGTTAAATCCACTTCAATCAATGTAGATTAAGAAAGTGTAGATGCCTTGAGACAATTGAGACATGGACTGTGTATGTGTGCCATTCAGAGGGTGAATAGGCAAGACAAAATATTTAAGTGCCTTTCAACGGGGTATGGCAGTAGGTGCCAGGCACACCGGTTTGTGGTGTCAAAAACTGCAAAACGCTGCTGGGTTTTTTTACGCTCAACAGTTTCCCGTGTGTATCAAGAATGGTCCACCACGCAAAGGACATCCAGAAAATCCAGACAACTTTACATAACTGTGGGAAGCATTGGAGTCAACATGGGCCAGCATCCCTGTGGAATGCTTTTTACACCTTGTAGAGTCCATGCCCATGTTCTGAGGGTAAAAGGGAGGGGTGCAACTTAATATTAGGAAGGTGTTCTTTAATGTTTTGTACACTCAGTGTGTTTGCTACACATCAAAAACAACATTAAAACCTAGCACTGATCTTATAAAACAAGAGAAACGAGATACATGAGAACAAAAGATACAAGAGAAAGAGAAAGCCTGAAGTGTGAAGAATAATTAGAATTGTATTCGTCATATACAAATTATAATTTACACTTAATTCCAATATTACATTATCTTATTTAGAAAAGACTCCCTTTCTGTTTCATATAAACGAGGAACAAGATATTATCTTTGATAATGTATCATAACTCTTTATGCATTATTCCTCACCATTACCATTGGCAAATGTATGCAATCAATCCTTAATATTGAATATGAGCCTATTGTTAAATACATATTTTATGAATCAGTGTGCTAAGTAGGTTGTAAAAGTGATTTCAATATTCTTAATCATTACTACGTTAATACATTAGAATAAAATGCAGTCCGTTTTTTGTAAATATCCAGTCCGTGTGATATAATTTCTGTGACCATGAAAACAAATAAAGAAACATGACCTCATGTTGATCTGCGAGCGCGTGGTCGGTTCCATCGCAATACCTGTCAATTCAGTCAATGAATCACTTCAGTCACTCAATTCAGTAATTTCAGTCACTGATATGACCCCAAATCAAACCGAAACCCCAAACGAGGACTATTAACCAGAGTTTTCTATTGGCTATTCATCTCACTTTCAGTGTGTGGCTAGGACTGGCTGGCTGGGTATTTCAGTTTGCGCCATGCCTTCTTTCTCGTAGATGTAACAGCCCACGTTGCCGATGTTCACTCCTTTTGGTCCATATAGGATGCCGTAGCAAGGGACGTGGCAGTAAGGTATCCCTTCATGCTGCAGCAAGGGAAACATCAGCAATGTCATGTTTTAGTTTTTAATCTGATTGAGGTATTATTATTCTAAAACCCATTCTTTATCATGAGGCTTTATCATGACCCTAGACTACAGTTGTCAGAATAAGACATACATGAAGGGGCATTTAGCTCTTCTTAATTGCCCCTCCCTGAGGGGATGAATACACGTATATTGGTTTGATTCAGTCTGATTTAATTTACCAACATCAATGCATCTTCAGATTGTGTTATAAATCCATGTTGGCTTTGCATCCTGAAGATGCAAGAGACGTTAATAATAAAATTAATCAAATCACCTTACTTGCACATTTCATTACAAAAATACTGATGCGGGTCTTAAAAGCACCCCTGGCTTCTATCATCTACAGGTTCCCAAACTTTTTCACTCAGGCCGCCCTTCCCACAGCTCTGCAGTGGTCACTAGCTGGCACAGCCACAAAGTCATAACATCTGATTTTAATCCTAATCCTAACCTTAAAGGGATACTTCGAGATTTTGGCAATGAGGCCCTTTAACTACTTCCCCAGAGTCAGATGAACTTGTGAATACCATTTTTATGTCTCTGCGTGCGGTTTGAAGGAAGTTGCTAACTAGCGCTAGCGCAATTGCTAACTAGCGTTAGCGCAATGACTGGAAGTCTATGGGTATATGTAGATACCCATAGACTTCCAGTCATTGCGCTACGCTAGTTAGCGTTGGCTCACAAAACTACCTCTTACTTCCTTCAAACTGGACACAGAGACATAAAAATGATATCCACAAGTTCATCTGACTCTGGGGAAGTAGATAAAGGGCCTCATTGCCAAAATCTAGAAGTATTCCTTTAACCCTAAACTTATCCACACTGCTAACCCTAATGCCTAACCCTAACCTTAAATTAAGCCAATTTTGACTTTGCAGCTGGCCCATCTAGCAGAAATCACTCAGGTCTGGCTCCAGGGCAAAATTCATGACAATAAACGTCAACCTGCGTTTTAAAGCTAATTTCTTGCAATTCTACACATTTTGCCATGTCTTATGTGTGTTTATGTGATATCTGAGTGACTCAAAAATTACAACAAAATCAATGGGCAAAGAAAACCTAGCTAAAAGAACGTTAGCTGACATGGGCTCACCCAACAGTTTGGGAACCACTGATCTACAGTAATAATGTGGATGTAATACCTCAGCATGTCCACCAGAGGTCAGTGTCTTCTTACACCTCTCACAGCGCAGGCAGGGTCTGTGCCAGTTCCTACCCAGGGACATCACCTTCTCTGCTGCAGAGACACACAGATAAACACGTCGCTACGACCACCTCATTCAGCTGGCATGTCAGGATAATTAATAACCAGTGCACATGGTTCTGTGAACTCAGTTGGTAAAAACATGGCGATTGCAACACTAAGGTCGTGGGTTCAATTCCCACAGGGAATCACATACCAAAAATGTATGCACTCACTGTACTGTATGTCGCTTTGAAAATATAAAGGTCTGCTAAGAGAACGACCTATCAGTACAAGTCCATTGTAGTAGACAACATAGAAAATAAACATAAGAAAGCAAATGTTGAAAATAATAACTATTTAAAAAAATGCATACCAAAATAGACCACTTTTCCGCAGCCAGGACAGAGTGAGGTCTCTCCAGCAAATGTCCTGGTCTGAGGGGGAAGAACTGGGAAAACAACAGTGACTGGAGGTTATTCATAAATTCACCCCACATAAACTCATATGTTAACCCCACAGAAACTTGCAGATTGTATTCCTCCAACCAGACAGCAAATATAAGGACAAACCACTGCAACAGACACAAACTCAACATACTAGTGACCAAGTCCAGCTGCTACTGTAAAATAAATGTAATCTGCTACTTTACAGATTTATTCAATATACACAATTTATCTATTCACGTTAACCACACATAAACCCACAGTTTGCAGTTTGAATAGTAACGTCATGTGATACATAGCAAAAAGGTTGGATGTACAGTACCAGTCAAAAGTTTTAGAACACCTACACATTCAAGGGTTTTTCTTAATTTTTTACATTGTAGAATAATAGTGAAGACATCAAAACTATTAAATAACACATATGGAATCATGTTGTAACCAAAAAAAGTGTTAAACAAATCAAAATATTTTATATTTAAGATTCTTTAAATAGCCACCGTTTGCCTTGATGACAGCTTTGCACACTCTTGGCATTCTCTCAACCAGCTTCACCTGGAATGCTTTTCCAACAGTCTTGAAGGAGTTCCCACATATGCTGAGCACTTGTTGGCTGCTTTTCCTTCACTCTGCCGTCCGACTCATCCCAAACCATCTCAATTGGGTTGAGGTCAGGGGTTTGTGGAGGCCAGGTCATCTGATGCAGCACTCCATCACTCTCCTTCTTGGTAAAATAGCCCTTACACAGTGTGGAAGTGTGTTAGGTCATTGTCCTGTTGAAAAACAAATGATAGTCCCACTAAGCCCAAACCAGATGGGATGGCGTATCGCTGCAGAATGCTGTGATAGTGCGCCTTGAATTCTAAATAAATCACAGACAGTGTCACCAGCAAAGCACCCCCACACCATAACACCTCCTCCATGCTTTACGGTGGGAACTACACATGCAGAGATCATCCGTTCACCCACACCGCGTCTCACAAAGACATGGCGGTTGGAACCAAAAATCTCAAATTTGGACTCCAGACCAAAGGACACATTTCCACTGGTCTAATGTCCATTGCTCATGTTTCTTGGCCCAAGCAGGTCTCTTCTTCTTATTGGTGTCCATTAGTAGTGGTTTCTTTGCAGCAATTCGACCATGAAGGCCTAATTCACACAGTCCCCTCTGAACAGTTGATGTTGAGATGTGTCTGTAACTTGAACTCTGTGAAGCATTTATTTGGGGTGCAATTTCTGAGGCAGGTAACTCTAATGAACTTATCCTCTGCAGCAGAGGTAACTCTGGTGGCTAGTTTCATCAAAGTTCTTGACATTTTCCGTATTGACTGACCTTCATGTCTTAAAGTAATGATGGACTGTCGTTTCTCTTTGCTTATTTGAGCTGTTCTTGCCATAATATGGACTTGGTCTTCTACCAAATAGGGCTATCTTCTGTATACCCCCCTATCTTTTTTTTTTTTTTTTTTTTTTTGTTAGGGGGGATGGATCAGCTTAATATTGCAGATAGATTGCATCTTCTATCAATGTAATTGTCTGCATCACTTCCAATCCCCCATGTTTATTTTTATATATATATTCCCCTTTATTACTTTTCAACCCCACCATCCTTTCCCTACTTGGAGTAAATTAGTGAACAACAACGCCCAGGCCTCTACTTCCGGTCTATACTTACTATCTACACCTTATGGACAGAGTTAATTTTACAATAATTCTATATCTATATATATATATATATATATATATATATATATTTATTTATTTTTTTGCTCCTGAACTTCTTCTACTCTCAACCTCTCCGATCATTTTCATGATGTCCATCCGGTTTGCTTCTAAATGCCATATCTTTCCAACTGTGCTCTTTCCCAAAAGCTCCCAACATACAACCTATATACTTATTATGGACACAGTATGCTTACATTATTAGCTATCTTTGTTATTATTTGTTGTTATTTGTTATTAGTCCCATCCTTCAACTCTATTCAATACCTCCCATCTATCTCTTAACACCATCCATATAGGATTTCTATTTGCCATATATATTTCAACCGTACTGTGATGTTTTACAAAAGTTCTGAACCTTTCTATTCTCATTGCTTCTACAGATTGTGAATTAAAAATAAACATTTTTGCTAAAAGTATTATTATATTATTGATTGATTGACTATGACTTTTCAGATCACCCAGTAATGCTATCTGCAAGGTTAGTTCCAGGTAAATATTGCAATCCTTTAGCCATTCCTGGACCCGTGTCCAAAAAACAAGCTACAAATGGACAGAACCAAAACAAATGATCTAATGATTCTATCTCTTCACAGCAAAATCTGCAGAGCTGGGAAGATTGTATCCCCCATATAAATAACATTCTATTGGTAGCAAGAATTTTATATAATAATTTAAATTGAAAGATTCTAATTTTTGAATCCGGTGTCGTTTTGCGTGTCAGTTCATAAACACTATGCCATGGGATCGGTACGTCAAAGATCTCTTCCCAACTATTTTGCAATCTATATGGGACGGCTGTCAATCCTTTGGTCCTTAAGTGAAACTGATATACTTTTTTATTTATCACAGTTTTCCTTAACCAATTATGTTCTTTAATGCAAGGCCGACAGACAAGTTCCTTACTTTCTCCCCCTTCAACTTTCCTCTTCCACTTTTGCGGTAAGGCTGCAATTATTTGGTTGTAATTTTGGGTAGAGCAGACATTTCCATATGTTTTTGTTAGCTGCATGTGCGACATAACTCCACCAGTCCTACCGATGATATCATTTACGAAGATTATACCTTTTTTAAACATTCTGTCAAAAAATAAAGGTTTTTTGTCAATTAATATATTTGAATTTAACCACAATATTTGTTGCATTATTTGTTCTGTCGTTTCTGGAGGATTAAATTGAAATTGAAACCAACTTTCTATGCCTTGTTTTAGAAATAGTGACATTTGGGAGATTATTTCCTTTTCAAATAACTGAAAGTGAGAGGTTGTAATCTGAATAAAGGGAAAAAGGCCTTTCTTGAACAGTGGGTGAGACAATCTTACTAATTTGCTTGAGAACCAGTTCGGATTTAAGTATAACTTTTGGATGACTGAAGATTTTAGTGATAGGTCTAATGCTTTAATATTTAATAATTTCTGTCCTCCGAATTCATATTCATTATATAAATATGCTCTTTTAATTTTGTCTGGCTTGCCGTTCCAAATAAAATTGAATATTTTTTTCTCATATAATTTAAAAAACTGTTTGCTAGGCGTAGGCAAGACCATAAGCAAATAGGTAAACTGGGATAATACTAAAGAGTTAATCAGGGTGATTTTTCCACAAATTGACAGGTATTTTCCTTTCCATGGTAGTAAGATCTTATCTATTTTTGCTAACTTTCTATTAAAATTTATTGAAGTGAGATCATTTATTTCCTTTGGGATATGTATTCGAGTATATCTACATCACCATCAGACCATTTTATTGGTAAACTACATGGTAATGTAAAAATTGTATTTTTTAGTGATCCAATACGTAATATAGTACATTTGTCATAATTTGGTTTTAATCCAGAGAGGTTAGAAAATGTATCTAGATCCTCTATGAGGCTGTGGAGGGATTCTAGTTGTGGATCTAAAAGAAAACATGAATCATCTGCATACAATGACACCTTTGTTTTTAAGCCCTGTATTTCTAATCCTCTGATATTATTATTGGATCTGATTTTAATAGCTAACATCTCAATGGCCACAATAAATAGATATGCCGATAGTGGACAACCTTGTTTCACTCCTCTTGACAGTTTAAAACTTTCTGAGAAATAGCCATTATTTACTTTTTACACCTAGGGTTACTATATATGATTTTGACCCATTTTATAAGAGATTCTCCAAAATTGAAATGCTCCAGGCATTTATATATAAATTCCAGTCGAACTTTATCAAATGCCTTTTCGAAGTCTGCTATGAATAGCAGGCCTGGTTTCCCATATTTTCCATAGTGTTCTATTGTTTCCAATACTTGCCTTATATTATCTCCAATGTATCTTCCATGTAAAAAACCTGTCTGATTAGAATGAATAATATCCGACAATACCTTTTTAATTCTATGCGCTATACATTTTGCTAGGATTTTTGCATCACAACACTGAAGTGTAAGTGGCCTCCAATTTTGTAAATTGACTGGATCTTTATATTTTCCACTTGTATCCTGTTTCAGTAATAATGAGATCAGACCTTCTTCTTGAGTGTCAGATAATCTACCATTTACATAGGAGTGGTTAAAACATGCTAATAACGGTCCTCTTAGTATATCAAAAAAGGTTTGGTATACCTCGATTGGTATGCCATCCAACCCTGGAGTTTTCCCGGACTTAAAGTCTTTAATTGCATCCAGAAGTTCCTCCTCTGTAATTTCACCTTCACATGAGTCTTTCTGTGTGGCTGTTAATTTGACATTATCAATAGAAAAAAATCTCTACAATTAGCTTCAGTTAGAGGAGATGGAGGCGACTGAAAAGAAAACATATGCTTAAAATACTTTGTTTCTTCCTTCAAAATATCATTAGGTGAATTATGGGTGACTCCGTCAATTGTAACCAGTTTCATTAAGTTCTTTTTGGTAGCATTCCTATGTTGAAGATTAAAAAAGAATTTTGTGCATTTTTCCCCATATTCCATCCAGTTTGCTTTATTTTTATAATATATTACATTTGATCTTTCTTGAATAAGTTTTTCCATTTCTTTTTGTTTTTCCTCTAATTTATTCTGAGCCTCTATGTTACAGTTTTTATTGCCATCTATCTGTTCTGTTAGACTTTCTATTTCCTTTCTTAGTATAAACTCTTTTGACCTAAATTGCTTTTGTTTTCGAGATGAGTACTGAATTGCATGGCCTCTAAAGGCACATTTAAAGGTGTCCCATACAATAAGGGTATTCGCTGTACCTATGTTATGTTGGAAAAAGTCAGTTATAAATTCCTTTGTTCTAATTATAAATAAATTATCATCTAATAGGCTTTGATTAAATTTCCAATACCCCCCTATCTTGTCACAACACAACTGATTGGCTCAAATGCATTAAGACGGAAAGAAATTCCACAAATGAACTTTTAATAAGGCATATCTGTTAACGGAAATGCATTCCAGGTGACCACCTCATGAAGCAAAGCTGTCATCAAAGCAAAGGCTGGCTATTTGTTTAACACTTTTTTTGGTTACTACATGATTCCATATGTGTTATTTCATAGTTTTGATGTCTTCACTATTATTCTACAATGTAGAAAATAGTAAAAATAAAGAAAAACCCTTGAATGAGTAGGTGTGTCCAAACCTTTGACTGGTAGTGTATGTTTTTTATCAAAAGGCAAAGCTTCAACAGATTATAAATCATTATAATCATGACATCGATCAATCGGCAACTCCCCCACCCCTTCTTTCAAAATAATGTGAATCTCCAAAGGAAATGCTAAACCCAACAAAAGGTGGAGAATATCTTTTAAAAAGATTTGTTGGTCAATCTTGTAATCAGAGATGGTTGTTTAAAGGCATAGAGTTAGACATCTCTTGTGCTGCAAATCACTTCAAAGTTCATCAATGGTCATGATTTAGAGGGTTTATATTTTATAAATGTACCTTAAATACAAGTCAGCCTTTTATATAACTCAAAGTAATGTGTCAATGTTACATGGAACATTGCGTCCCTTGTCACATGTGCAGTGTCACTAACAAAATTGGCCCGTCTCTCGGAAAAGCCTCATTAAGGGAAAATATTTCAGGAAGTGAGCCAATCAATGCTGGCCAATGAAAATTCCTCATTCCTCCCCAAGTGACGAAGAGAGAGAGGGTCATTACAAGTGTGTGTGTGTTTGCAGGTGTGTGTGTGTGTGTGTGTGCGTGCAAGTGTGTGTTTGTGTGTGAAACAAGACAGTCATTACAACTGTTTGGTGGTGAGTAACCCTCTCTCTACTCCATTTATGTTGCTATATTTAACCCTTAATGGTCAAACTTCAATCAATCAATCACATTTTATTTATAAAGCCCTTTTTACATCAGCAGATGTCACAAAGTGCTATACAGAAACCCAGCCTAAAACCCCAAACTGCAAGCAATGCAGATGTAGAAGCACTTGGAGTACTTGGCAAGGCCAGTTTATTTGAGCAGCCCTGATTAAAAGGACTGGTTCCTGTGTGTGTGTGTGTGTTTGTATGAATGTGTGTGTATGTGTGTGTGCGCGTGTGTGTGAGGTTGTGAGAGCTAAGGAGGGTATTTGTTTTTCATCAAGACAATATGCTACTCTAAGCTCCCTTAATTAATAATACCACTACTCCCCCTCCGTCGCTTTAGCCTGGTCCCAAATCGATTTGTGCTGTCTTGCTCAACTGCTATGGTCATTGTTTAGCATGACAAACAGATCTGGGATCAGGCTACCGTCCCTTGCCTTTGGGCTGGTTCCAGGTGACCTGCATGGTGGTCCATGGTGTGGTGGGGGATCCCTCTGAGGGGCAGTCGAAGGTGGGTTGAGGAGTGTCGTAGATGTAGGAGCCTGCCCCTCCGATGTTCACACCTGGAGGAGAGGAGAGGAGAGGAGAGGAGAGGAGAGGAGAGGAGAGGAGAGGAGAGGAGAGGAGAGGAGAGGAGAGGAGAGGAGAGGAGAGGAGAGGAGAGGAGAGGAGAGGAGAGGAGAGGAGAGGAGAGGAGAGGAGAGGAGAGGAGAGGAATTTGGTTGCCAGTGTTTTATTTTAAAAAATGAAACTTTTTAAGCCCCAGTAGAGGTCCTACTACATAACTTCCATCTTGGATGATAAACAGAAAACAGAGGAGGAAGAGGCCAAGGGGAAATGCCTGTTGTTTTTCAGTTGGGTTTGAGGTTCCTTTATTTAAACATCCAGAACCAAACCACGACCCCATCCTACCCAAACCACCAGAGGCACACACATTCCAGACAAATTCCTTGTTTCTGTATGTATGGATTGGGTCAACTCAACTGTAATGTAGGATGATCTCATTCTTTATGGATAATCTATGAAGCTACTCAAAATCATTTTCTTAGATATGAGTGGAAGTTTGTAAGATATGTAACCCACTTTACATTTAGCTTCCCCAGTCTAATTACCCTCCCCTATGTATTGGCCCCCTAACTGATAGAACCAAGGTCCCATCTAGGAAATTAGATGTTGCCGCCTAACTTTCTCCTCCAGGTTCTGTGGCAACCCCACAACAATCATGTGATATGCAGGCATTGTAATATTAGGTTGGTGGTTGCCTCTGTAGTCATTTTTTCAATAGAGTGACTAAGACCTTTGGTTTCGAAACATTGCACTCAATAAACTGTGGTAGCTTTCAACAGTGTGTGGATATCTATCTTTCTTTCAGTTCTTCAATAAGCTCCTGGGTTCATACACTACTAAACGATTAAAGCATCACATTGGGGAATAATCCAATTAAAGTCTTAGTAGTGAAATCATGTCTGTCTCCTGTCCGAACTGCACCCTATTCCCTTTATAGTGCACTACATTTGACCAGGGCCCATAGGGCTTTGGGCAAAAGTAGTGCACTATACAGGGAATAGGGTGCCAATAGAGATGCGCGCCATGTCATAATTACCCAGAATAATACCTATATTTCTAAGTACACCCCCGCTGTAGTCAGACAAAAATGTTATAATGAGCTTATAAAATCCCCTTTTGTGGTTCTTTTTACTTTTAAAAGGGAAGCACCTAAGATTACATCAGAGTTCATTCATGCATTCATAAACCCAAAGTTGTATGTATTTCTTCCATTGCGTAGACCTACGTGATGTAATGTGGTGCGGTGTGATGTGTACACCAAAATTATGAATCAACTTTTTTAATGGCACACACAAATCATAGGATTTTGGGGTGGTCCAAATTTTTGTCAAAGATTTCATTAACTTTGAAACAAGGCCAACTTCTTAATCAACTTTGAAATTTAAGCAACTTTAAGAAATGAGGTCCACCTGGTTAGGAGTAGCGATTGAATAGGCTCTGGCCAGGCAGCATTACACCAGGGCAGGAGGTCATTATGGATCTATAAATATCCATCTGGGCCCCTGAGGAGGTCATGCACTTTGCTGCATGGGAAATGCCTTGTATGACCGTATAGTATCTGTGTGATGAAATGGTATAATGTTTTTAACATTGTTTACTTATTCAATCAACTACTTTTATGGCTGTTTGTGTGAGTTGGGAAAGAAGTGCATTTGTGCTACTGTATGTAGTGTGTGCGTGAGTAGTGTGTACTGGGTATAGTGTAAAACATTTTTTATCAGCAGCACTGAGTATCCAAGACAATTTCCCCTTCTGGGACAATAAAGTTTACCGCATCCTATATGGCACACTATAGCCATTCTTCCTCATCATATACAGTACCAGTCAAAAGTTTGGACACACCTACTTATTCCAGGGTTTTTCTTTATTTTGACTATTTACTACATTGTAGAATAATAGTGAAGACATCAAAACTATGAATTAACACATATGGAATCATGTAGTAACCAAAAAAGTGTTAAACAAGATTCTACAAAGTAGCCACCCTTTGCCTTGATAACAGCTTTGCACACTTTTGGCATTCTCTCAACCAGCTTCATGAGGTAATCACCTGGAATGCATTTAAATTAACAGGTGTGCCTTGTTAAAAGTTAATTTGTGGAATTTCTTTCCTTCTTAATGCGTTTGAGCCAATCAGTTGTGTTGTGACAAGGTAGGGTTGGCATTCAGAATATAGCCCTATTTGGTAAAAGACCAAGTCCATATTATGGCAAGAACAGCTCAAATAAGCAAAGACAAACGACAGTCCATCATTACTTTAAGACATGAAGGTCAGTCAATCCGGAAAGAAAAAACCATAAAGCGCTATGATGAAACTGGCTCTCATGAGGACCGCCACAGGAAAGGAAGACCCCAAGTTACCTCTGCTGTAGAGGATAAGTTCATTAGAGTTAACTGCACATCAGATTGCAGCCCAAATAAATGCTTCACAGAGTTCAAGTAACAGACACATCTCAACATCAACTGTTCAAAGGAGACTGCGTGAATCAGGCCTTCATGGTCGAATTGCTGCAAAGAAACCACTACTAAAAGACACCAATAAAAAGAAGAGACTTGCTTGGGTCAAGAAACACGAGCAATGGACATTACACTGGTGGAAATCTGTCCTTTGGTCTGATGAGGTCTTTGGTTCCAACCGCCGTGTCTTTGTGAGATGCAGGGTAGGTGAACGGATGATCTCTGCATGTGTGGTTCCCACCGTGAAGCATGGAGGAGGTGTGATGGTGCTTTGCTGGTGACACTGTCAGTGATTTATTTAGAATTCAAGGAACACTTAACCAGCATGGCTACCACAGCATTCTGCAGCGATACGCCATCCCATCTGGTTTGCGCTTAGTGGGACTATCATTTGTTTTTCAATGACCCAAAACATACCTCCAGGCTGTGTAAGGGATATTTGACCAAGAAGGAGAGTGATGGAGTGCTGCATCAGATGACCTGGCCTCCACAATCACCTGACCTCAACCCAATTGAGATGGTTTGGGATGAGTTGGACCGCAGAATGAAGGAAAAGCAGCCAACAAGTGCTCAGCATATGTGGGAACTCCTTCAAGACTGTTGGAAAAGCATTCCAGGTGAAGCTGGTTGAAAGAATGCCAAGAGTGTGCAAAGCTGTCATCAAGGCAAAGGGTGGCTACTTTGAAGAATCTAAAATATATTTTGATTTGTTTAACACTTTTTTGGTTACTACATGATTCCAGATGTGTTATTTCATAGTTTTGATGTCGTCACTATTATTCTACAATGTAGAAAATAGTAAAAATAAAGAAAAACGCTTGAATGAGTAGGTGTGTCCAAACTTTTGACTGGTACTGTATTTGTGATGAGGCTTTTTTAACAGTAATCTCTTACCTTTGGGTCCAAAGAGAGTTCCGTAGCATGGTTTGTGACAGTAGGGCAGTCCATCATGCTGAAAGACAGAGAATGTCTAATATTAACACATAATATATTATCATAAGTAATAGCTGAATATGATTAATTAATAAAAACAAAAATAAACTGTTTACTGAAGCTGAAACTACTGAAATAGTTCAGAATTCACTGAAATTGAACTTTACAGTCAGTCAGCGTCAGTATAAAGCATTGGGTTTAAACCAATCAGACAGCGGTTATATTTCAGGAATGTGACCGCTGACCGGTCACTGGCATCATCACAAATCGCACCCTATTACATTTATAGGCTCCCGAGTGGCGCAGCGGTCTAAGGCACTGCATCTCAGTGCTTAAGGCGTCACTACAGACCCCCTGGTTCAATTCCAGGCTGTATCACAACCGGCCGTGATTGGGAGTCCTGTTGGGTGGCGCACAATTGGCCCAGCGTCGTCCGGGTTTGGCCGGTGTAGGCTGTCATTGTAAATAAGAACTTTATTTAACTGACTTGCCTAGTTAAATAAAAATAAAATAAATAAATAGCGCACTGCTTTTGACCTGGGCCATAGGGCAGCCTTTGTCTTTCAAATGTATACAAATGCCTTCTCCTCCTGACCCCTTCAAGTTAATTATGGAGGAGCTCTCTCTGTCAGTCCTAAAATGGATTGGGCCGAGCAGAGCAGAGAGATCCTTCCAACCCAAATTCCTGTCAAACACCTCCCCAATTCAGACTTTCATTTGAGCAAACTGCTTCCATATGCTCTAGCTAGCTCCCTCGCATTTCGGGGCATGAACTGGCCCATAAAACAATATTTAGACAACTAACACCCGTCTGATAGGAGGATAGGAGAGATTTAGGATGCTGTGACCTCAGCAGGCTCTTGTGTGTGTGTGATATATGTGTGTGTGTGTCCTCAAGCAGAATAGTATTTAATTACTCTATAAACTCCCTTACGCTTCAAGAACAACAAAGTAAGAAAAACCCAAGCTCCAAAGAAGATTCTCTGTAGCTCAGCTGGTAGAGCACGGCACTTGTAACGCCAAGGTAGTGGGTTTGATCCCCGGGACCACCCATACACAAAAAAATGTATGCACACATGTCTGTAAGTCACTTTGGATAAAAGCGTCTGCTAAATGGCATATTATTATATTCTCCAAAAACACTGAAGTCACTCTCTAATTAAATACTCTTTGGTGCCAAAGTTGTTCACTGCGTAAAAAGCTTTAGATCATCCCAGTATAACATATAAGGTTAATACATTGTCAGAAACAGTGGTAACACCGTGTAGGTACATATTCATAAATGGCATTTACAGTGGAATTGTTTGCGGGTCAATTGCATTGATGTGGACACAGGGCTCTAAACTGTGCGACCTGGTGTTTTAATTTGTGAGCACCATGCGACAAAAAACAAAACAAATATTTTGTACATTTATTTTTCATAATCATTTTTGTAATGATAAGGCCTCACTGTACCATAGTTTCCCGAGCGTAGATTCATTAGCGTCATGCTTGCACCATTAATACAGCAAAAACTGACCATAGGGTAACATTTAGAAAGCAAAAAAAAAAGCTATAGTATTCCAAAATACGCACATGATTTTGATAGTGAATCACTGCATGTGTCGCATATACACACTGTTAACTTCAAAGTTAAATCATCACTTCGTGTATACAGTGTCTTGCAAAAGTATTAACCCCCCTTGGTGTTTTTCCTATTTTGTTACATTACAACCTGTAGTTTAAATTGATTTTTATTTGGATTTCATGTAATGGACATACACAAAATAGTCAAAATTGGTTAAGTGAAATTTAAAAAATAACTTATTTCAAAAAATTCTTTAAAATAAATAACGGAAAAGTGGTGCATGCATTTGTATTCACCCCCTTCGCTATGAAGCCCCTAAATAAGATCTGGTGCAACCAATTACCTTCAGAAGTCACATAATTAGTTAAATAAAGTCCAGCTGTGTGCAATCTATGTGTCACATGATCTGTCACATGATCTCAGTATGTATCCATCTGTTCTGGAATAAATGGAATGGTATCAAACACAGGTATGGTAAATGATAGGGGACATCTTGAATCAGGTAGACAGGTATGGTAAATGATAGGGGACATCTTGAATCAGGTAGACAGGTATGGTAAATGATAGGGGACATCTTGAATCAGGTAGACAGGTATGGTAAATGATAGGGGACATCTTGAATCAGGTAGACAGGTATGGTAAATGATAGGGGACATCTTGAATCAGGTAGACAGGTATGGTAAATGATAGGGGACTACTTCTGATACGTTTATTTCTGGGATTTGCTTATTTGCTTATCTGACTGTGTGGATGAGGCATCCTTTAACAGGTACGGTTACTATGACTGTACAGTATAGCTGCTTTCTTTCATTTTACAGGATATACTGTGCATGACTAGGCAGAAGTGTGGGGTCCTGGGGGATCATACAATATGATTACACTGTTAATACTGTACTAGGAATAACATAACCCTACACTTTCTAGGTACTAATGGAATTACTTCGTTTCAAACATCTGGGCTCATATTCACAAAGAGTCTCAAATTAGGAGTGCTGATATAGCCTCGGTTTTGCCTTTTAGATCATAATGAATGAAGATTACATGGACAGGGGGACCTGATCCTAGATCAGCACTCCTACTCTAAGATGTTTTGTGAATACTGGCCCTGACCCTTACTGAAGTCGTAATACTTGCATTCCCCAACCCTTCGTTATTTCCATCCATCATCCTCAGTGTCATATTTGCCTTGAGGAAGAAGCACCCTGGTGAAACAAGAGACAAATCCTCTTGACCGTTCCATTAAACATTCACTCGAATTAGAGACGTCCCCTGAGCTAACATTCCATTCCACTACTGGGCTGGCTAACTGCCATGCTTAGGGGAGGACACACTGTGTTTGTGTGTGTGTGTGTGTGTGTGTGTGTGTGTGTGTGTGTGTGTGTGTGTGTGTGTGTGTGTGTGTGTGTGTGTGTGTGTGTGTTCATGTCTGTGAGATGGGGGTGCAGTCAGATATACAAGTCCTAGATTCTGAACTAGAACGATTCAGCTCAGTGAGCTAGAAAATTCCCTAAGTCTTCTGAGTCTTCTGAGCGGGACAATGAAAGGTGGTATGACACAGGCTGCGTTCTAAATGTCACCATATTCCCTATATAGTGCCCTATGTAGTGCCCTATATTCACTGTAAGTTATCGTAAAAACAACAGGATTTTATTTTTACAGTGTAGGGAATATGGTGCCACGCAGACACAGTAGAAAGAATCTGGGTCACGATGCCTGGTGAGGGATCGGAGTGGACAAAGGATGAGTGTCAGATTATTCTAAAGCCACGCTTTGGTTCACAGACCAGCTACAATCAAAGGGACCCACAAAGACATAGCCACTAATCAGTGTCATTCTTGAGATGATTGGAATTTCTAGGCCACTGAATTTCACAGCCACTGTTATCTGACTTCTACTGCAGATGCGCCACAGCAACTTTTACTTTGAGTTGATATATGGGTCTAAAAGCAACTCACTTAACTGACAACACCCCTTAGTTGTGATACAGTTTATGCTCAAATAGCTTTACATTGTATGGGGGTTAGTGGCCTGTCCTACTCCCTCCGTCCCCATGCAACCCCTTCCCTCTCTCTCCCATGCTCTTGTGTAGGATAGCACATTCTCTCTCTCTCTCTCTCTCTCTCTCCCTCTCTCTCTCCTTCCCTCTCTCCCTCCCTCCCTTCCTTCCTTCCTTCCTTCCTTCCTTCTGGGGTAAGTTAGCACACCCATTCCCTAACACTCTCTCTCTCGCTCTCCCTTCCTTCTCTCTCTGTAGATAGGATATTACGGCCACAGGGTTCCCTTTACCTCAGCGTGGTTGCCAGCCGACAGGGTCTTGTTACAGCGTTTGCATTTCAGGCAGAACCGGTGCCAGTTCTTTCCCAGCGAGCTCACTTTCTCAGCTGCAGGACAGAAAGAGAGAGAAAATGACAACAAAATATAAACAATGGAGTTATTGTTTCCAGTAATTAACATATTTTGTTGCACCCCTGAGTGAGAATGCTGTACAAATATAACTCCAATGTGGTTATAGTGCCTCATCAATTTAAAATGTATAGGGGACAGATAGGAGTAAAGATGCTACACCTAGAATCTCCCCCGTGTGGAAGCTAGGCTGCATTCAAAACCAATCTCCATCTCCCCCGGATCCCATTTCCCCGTAACATGGCGGAGACTAGCACTTGAGACTTTTACTTTCGGTTTTGTTCCACCAGCTTCAAACAGCTGTAAAAACTATATTTTTTGTTATTGAAAATATATTTCCCAGCAATTTAGATGGTACAATAATTCGCTACACTATTCAGTGCTTGTTTTCTCACACAAACTGAAATTGAGCGAACAGTGTAGAATTTTAGTAAACAGGAAATGACAGAGCGATTTCTACAATGGCCACTTGAGCCGATTTCCACTAGATAACACAGCCACAAGGTCAAAACAGCTTTCCCATTTTGAAAAAAACAATAGGCAAATATCACAGCCAATCACAACACTGGCAGGTTAGTAATACTGTGAAACACTATCATTCAACTATTACTGCAGATATATTATGGACATTTTCAGAAATTGCAATGCAATTGTTTTACTAAATGGTATCTGTAGCACCTTTAAACCTTAAATGGTTGAGCATTTTGCCATGTAGTCACTGCCAGTTTGGAAGCCTTTGTTAAGGCCTCTAGAAGTGCAAGAGATATAAAACATATTCATGAATATGCTTTAATGTTTGTAAACACTTTACCTAGCAGCCAACCTGCCTGCACTAATCCCCTATAATTACACTAAAATACTGTGAAATACAAACCCCTCCCCTCATTAATTAATTCATCCATTTATTTATTCATTAATTCATTTACATTTACATTTTAGTAATTTAGCAGACGCTCTTATCCAGAGCGACTTACATTTATTCCGATTATGGTACCGTCTACATTTTTACAGTATAATACAGTCAATATTACAGTATTGTACCTTACACAGTACTTGCTTTGATACCGTATTTATATTACAGTAGGTGTACTGTAATATTAAATACAGAATTTTACTTCCCACCAAGCTGCCTGTAAGCTACTGTCAAAATCACGGTAACCCCTTTACAGTGTACATTGCATTCGGAAAGTATTCAGACCCCTTGACTTTTTCCACATTGTTACATTACAGCCCCCCCATCTATCTACACACAATACCCCATAATGACAAAGCAAAAACAGGTTTTTAGAAACTTTTGCAAATGTATAAAAAATAAATAAAAAAATTACATAAGTGTTCAGACCCTTTACTCAGTACTTTGTTGAAGCACCTTTGGAAGCGATTACAGCCTCGAGTCTTCTTGGGTATATGACGCTACAAGCTTGGCACACCTGTATTTGTGGAGTTTCTCCCATTCTTCTCTGCAGATCCTCTCAAGCTCTGTCAGGTTAGATGGGGAGCGTCGCTGCACAGCTATTTTCAGGTCTCTACAGAGATGTTCGATTGGTTTCAAGTCCCGGCTCTGGCTGTGCCACTCAAGGACATTCAGAGACTTGTCTCGAAGCCACTCCTGCATTGTCTTGGCTGTATTCTTAGGGTCGTTGTCCTGTTGGAAGGTGAACCTTCTCCCCAGTCTGAGGTCCTGAGCGCTCTGGAGCAGGTTTTCATCAAGGATCTCTCTGCACATTGCTCCGTTCATCTCCCAGTCCCTGCCGCTGAAAAACATCCCCACAGCATGATGCTGCCACCACCATGCTTCACCGTAGGGATGGTGCCAGGTTTCCTCCAGACGTGATGCTTGGCATTCAGGCCAAAGAGTTCAATCTTGGTTTCATCAGACCAGAGAATCTTGTTTCTCATGGTCTGAGAGTCTTTAGGTGCCTTTTGGCAAACTCCAAGCGAGCTGTCATGTGCCTTTTACTGAGGAGTGGCTTCTGTCTGGCCACTCTACCATAAAGGCCTGATTGGTGGAGTGCTGCAGAGATGGTTGTCCTTCTGGAAGGTTCTCCCATCTCCACAGAGGAACTCTAGAGCTCTGTCAGAGTGACCATCGGGTTCTTGGTCACCGCCTTGACCAAGGCCCTTCTCCCCGATTGCTCAGTTTGGCCAGGCGGCCAGCTCTAGGAAGAGTCTTGGTGGTTCCAAACTTCTTCCATTTAAGAATGATGGAGGCCACTTTGTTCTTGGGGATCTTCAATGCTGCAGATCTGTGCCTTGACACAACCCTGTCTCTGAGCTCTAAGGTCAATTCCTTCGACCTCATGGCTTGGTTTTTGCTCTGACATGCACTGTCAACTGTGGGACCTTATATAGACAGGTGTGTGCCTATCCAAATCATGTCCAATCAATTGAATTTACCACAGGTGGACTCCAATCAAGTTGTAGAAACATCTCAAGGATGTTCAGTGGAAACAGGATGCACCTGAGCTCAATTTCGAGTCTAATAGCAAAGGGCCTGAATACTTATGTAAACAAGGTATTTCTGTTTTTTGTTTTTTTTGCAAAGATTTCTAAAAACCTGTTTTCGCTTTGTCATTATGGGGTCTTGTGTGTAGATTGAAGAGGGAAAAAATTATTTAATCCATTTTAGAATAAGGCTGTAATGTAACAAAATGTGGAAAAAGTCAAGGGGTCTGAATACTTTCCGAATGCACTGTATATCTCCTTTTTGGAAAATTATACAAAGGGTTTCCTTTATGTTGTTTCACAGGGTAGGCTATAACCAACACAGACTTTGTACTCTACCCTCTCCCTGAAATGTTATTGGACATTTCGACCCCTCTCCCTCTGCCTATAACGGGTCACCACGCTCCAGCATAAATAAGGGTTCAATTTGCAGACAATAAATCAATAGACAAAAGTGTAACGTTATTTCAGCTCAGTTTTTCACTTCAAGTTAAAAACCTTGCGTTATAGCTATATTTTGCCCTGAAACAAATGTCTGAAAGAGACGAGAGTGAAAACAACCAAGAGCTGCAGCCTATAGCCTCCTTCCTAATCATCAAGATTCAACAAGTGGTTTAACTGATATAACCCGTGTAACCTTGCCTATAGGTTACGTTAAAGTAAAGCTACCTTAAAGTAAAGGAACATGTCAAGTGTTAACTCATCCTCGTTGAATGTCTTTCAATAATCAGTCAACATTCCAGAGACATCTGGTAAAGAATGTATGCGCAATTTTCACCAAACGTCACCTTTACCGTGTGAAAAGAGTCCTATTTTATGATAACAAAGTCTTCACGTATAGCCTATTCTGACGGTTCTGGATGAAAAACTCTACGAATCCAACGTAATCAGTCGGTACAACTTGGCATTCACGCCTCCGCAGCCCGCCAACACTCTCGGGGTCCCCCCAATGCCAAACAGTTTACATAACACATATTTTTCTCCTCTTCACAAAGGCATTTGCAAGACATACAGGGTTTGGATTCAATTATATTCTATTCATATCTGCACAAATTCTCCCTACAATAACCATTTCAATTTTTTATTTAATTTTCATTTAGTTATCGTAAATCATTACCATCACCCTTAAAAATATGCAATCCAAATTCTCTGATCATCTTTAATATTCAGATTATTTTTCATTGGCGCGGGCTATACATTTACAAAAATTATTCCTTACCAAAAAACACATTTTTTGTGCATCTGGGGCACCTCGACGTCATTCTTCAACAAAGCTTTGTCCAGCTGATGATCTACTCCCACTCCAAAGACCTTAAAATTCGACCTGTGAGGTTGGCCTAATGATGCAGTGCCTTCAACTGTGTTCAACTTCAAGTAAAGGGACATCGGGGCTCCGCCTCCGAATGGGAGGTCTGGAGTAGGGTGCAGTTGACCCTAGATGCTGATCTTGGGCCAGTTTAGCATTTTCCCCACTTATTGTTAAGGTTTGGATTCAGGGAAGGGAAACTGATCCAAGATCTGTAGGCCTTCATAGGGGAAATTTCACCCCAGAGCAATGGGTGGTGTAGCCTACCGTGCCATCCTATTGAATGATCACACCCACTCTATTAAGAACAGGACATTGGAAACCTGTGGTACCCTGACATGAACCTGGGCTCGCGGCAGCAATCACCAGTGCTGTTGTGTCCATAACCAATTTATTTTGTAAGCCTACATGAGAAACATGTTTCCACCTGGGAAAGTGTAAAGGCATACCCTAACATCAACAATCAGAAACCCAGAATAAGCTAAATGTGTCGTTGAAACAAAAACATTTTACTGTATCCACTTTGCCCAGTGGAAAGAGGACCTCCCATCAGCATCAGCTCTCACAGACGAACTCAAATCAAGATGACGCTACAGTCAGGCCAATTTCCTCCAAGTTGCCTACAATCCGAACCGTGTGTGGCTATCTGTCCCCACTCAATGGACACCGCTATCACACACCACACAAACTGCGTATGATTGATACGATCGTAGACTTTGTAAAGAAATTATAGGAGCATCAAATCATGTTTATAAGGGTAGCCTAATGTTGATATTGGCTAATAACCCTATGGAATTTCCTGTGGTATTTAATTTATTCGTTGAAATTACTATTAATTTTACAGACTGTGGCTTTACGTTATCCTCTCATGAACAAATATCTTGGCATATTGATATTAAAAATATTAAAATTACATCAAAGGGTCTGCATTTTCTTTGACACAGAATTCATTCATTCAGGTCATTGTAATTGAACAAAATCACTGTCGCCAAGTCTACAACAGCCAATCAAAAGCCTTGGGAACAAGCGCCAAGGAACATGTGGGCAGTGATTTCCTGAATCCTGAGTGGTCCGACAATTTCCAAAGGTAGCGTCAAATCTATCTGTGGTAGCGGTGTTCACTGTACAGACAAGGCGGAAGATGTAGCCGGAGGCATTTGTTTGTTGTATAATGCATGTGAGTAGCAGTTGTGTATCTCTGTTTTAACCAATAGGCCTCAGTAAACAGCTGTAGGACTATTCGTGCCTTAGTCGCACTCGCACATAAGACGCGTTGCTACAGTGCAAACGGTGTCAAACGAGCAGGCTAAACTTCTAAAATCGGTTCATTTCGAATACAACTCCATGCACTGCACACGCGAACACATACATGTGGGCTTTTTATTCCCTGTTTCTGAAACACGATCAGTCATTAGCGGGGTCTAGTCTTTGCCACAATATGTAGGCTGTTTCCTCCAAACGTGGTCCTCACTCGCTGTTCCCCATCCCACCTCTGGCACAAAATTAGTTGGATGTTTTATTAAACTATTTAAAGGCACAGTCTGTTAGGTGTCTACTAATCTCAAGTAATTAATTAAATACATATGCTACCCCCTTTTTTGAAAAATATGACAAAACCTAAATACAACTGACATATATATATATATATAAAATATATATATATATATATATATATATATATATATATATATATATATATATATATATATATATATATAAATTACTTAAATAGCCATAACCTTATAACCAGGTCATATAATGAGTCTACACCATTGTTTTTGTTGTCATAGCAGACTGTAAAAAATTATGCATCAACTAAATTTAAGAAATAGCCTACACGTAACCTGTAACTTCAAAACATGTCTCTCACCTACTCTTCACCAGGGTCGCTCCAGTCTTGGTAGTGATGGCCAAACAGAGCTCAACACTGGGTTCTCCCTCTTGGCTCCCATCTCTACTCCTTCTACCTGACTTAAGACAGTCTCTTTGGTAAAAAAGTATATCAGTTGGGTCATTTCACACAAAATTTGCTAAGTCTGCTGTATGCAAGATACCTACCTGATTTACCAGACTTTGTAGCCCTGTATTACTAAGTGGATGCCTCAGCTGTGATGTGTTGTTTTGCCACTAAGTGGGGCTGTGGTACTGTGTTGTTTTGCCACTAGGTGGGGCTGTGGCACTGTGGTTCATGCGCCTTGTAGAAAAGTGAGCTGGGGATGATTACAATTTACTCCCTTTCTGTTGTTATGGTTGACTCCCTCTCAAAGATCTGATTGGTTTGGATTGGTATATACCATAGCGCTACAACTACATACTTCTGTCCCTCCCTGTTATGTTTAAAACGAAACCATAGGACTCAAAACAAATAATACACTGGGTGGTTCAAGCCCTGAATGCTGATAGCCTGACAGCCGTGGTATATCACGGGTATGACAAAACATTTACTTTTACTGTTCTAATTATGTTGGTAACCAGTTTATAATAGCAATAAGGGTCCTCAGGGGTTTGTGGTATATGGCCAAAATACCACAGCTCTTAGCCGTGGTATATTGGCCATATACCACACCCCCTCTGGCCTTATTGCTGAAATATATCGTAATGATACCACAATGCCCAGGCAGGAAGGGGGACAGAATCTGATAGGTGAAAATAATTAATTGTATCCATTCTGATCTGAATTTTTACATTCTGAACTAGGCCGATGATATTGGTATTCAAGGGGTTACATGGGCAGGGCTGGGGAGAGGTGCAGTCCCATCTCACTGTGTTGCATTTCTATGCAGGAAGCAATGCCTTTTGTTTAGGTGATAAGGCAATTCGCCCCATGGAACGATAGTGGAAAAATGGAGAAAAGGAGAGCGATAGAGGGAAGAATGCTAAACAAGCTGATGCTGCATTGCAGAGAAGGAGGTGGGGAGGAGGAGGGAAAATACTGGTAGTATTAGGCTATGCCCAGGGATTCCCTGTGTTTTGCCGTGTTTCTCCTAGCTAGGTTATTTTCCAGATGGGGTGCAAAGGCCCCAAATCAACATCCAGGGCATCTTTGACCAAAATTATCAATTGAAACCCATTAAAGCCAAATTATTTTAGGCAGGGGGAAAGTGTTGGTGTCAGCCCACTCCTCCCCTCCTATAATGTACAATGGTAGGGGAGACGCTGGTGTGTTGTCATCACAATGATTACACCCAGCTCTCTTGAAAAAGCCTTGATGATTATTATATTATTATAGTGTGTTATAAATATTGTATATTTCCCCACAGAGCTTGTCATACTTCATAGTAGAGTTCTTCAAACCTCCTGGCAAAACTCCGGAATGAAAATAGAATGATTGCTTTATACAGTCTCATTGTGTGAGAGAGAAATATGCTCTCTTTTCCTAGAACATGAAGCAGGATTGGAGAGACAGTTCCAACTGGAGAAAGGCTTTCTAATATGTGGGTATAAAAAGGTAAGTATCATTTACGGCCGTTGGGGTCTACAAACATTGCACGACTTTCCAAGCTGCGTAAATGTATTTCCAATTTTTTCCATAGTTGCGTAATTTTTTTCCCATTCCTAAGGTGCGTATATTTTTTTTAAGTGCCATGATGTTTTCAGACTGGGCTCATGGTAAAATGATTTCTCTTTGACAGGACCCCACATACTTTGAGTGGAGTTTCTGGAGTCACTTGGCTAGGAAGGCTCTGCAATGGACTCTGTTGGGCCATGCCGTGGTCTCCAGACTAGCCAGCTTCTTCGTTCCTAAGGTATAATATACAAGGAAAACACTAGCTGAAGTGGGACCTTAAAATGTTTTACCCCCATTTTTTTCTACAGACAAATTAGAACCAAAATATTGTAGCGTTGATGCTTTTTTGCTTTCCCCCTACCCACCAGTTCAGAGTGACATCTCTGTCGGCCTGCAGTGCGTTGCGGATTAAAGGAGTGGGCGTGGTCCTGGCCCATCTGGGCCTGTCATTGGCTGTTGCCCAGCTGCGTAAACCTGCCCTGTCCTGGAGCTGTGCCCTGCTGCTGCTCTCCACCCTCCACTTCTCTCTCTGTCTCTGTCTCTCTCTCTGTCTCTCTCTCTCTCAATTTAAGGGCTTTATTGGCATGGGAAACGTATGTTAACATTGCCAAAACAAGTGAAGTAGATAGTAAACAAAAGTGAAATAAACAATAAATATCAACAGTAAACATTACACTCAGAAGTTCCAAAATAATAAAGACATTTCAAATGTCATATTATGTATATTTACAGTGTTATAATGATGTGCAAATAGTTAAAGTACAAAAAGGAAAATAAATAAACATAAATAGGTTGTATTTACAATGGTGTTTGTTCTTCACTGGTTGCCCTTTTCTTGTGGCAGCAGGTCACAAATCTTGCTGCTGTGATGGCACACTGTGGTTTTTCACCCAGTAGATGAGGAAGTTTATCAAAATTGGGTTTGTTTTCGAATTCTTTGTGGATCTCTGTAATCTGAGGGAAATATGTGTCTCTAATATGGTCATACATTTGGCAGGTTAGGAAGTGCAGCTCAGTTTCCACCTCATTTTGTGGGCAGTGTGCACATAGCCTGTCTTCTCTTGAGAGCCAGGTCTGCCTACGGCGGCCTTTCTCAATAGCAAGGCTATGCTCACTGAGTCTGTACATAGTCAAAGCTTTCCTTAAGTTTGGGTCAGTCACAGTGGTCGGGTATTCTGCCACTGTGTACTCTCTGTTTAGAGCCAAATAGCATTCTAGTTTGCTCAGTTTTTTTGTTAATTCTTTCCAATGTGTCAAGTAATTCTCTTTTTGTTTTCTCATGATTTGGTTGGGTCTAATTGTGTTGTTGTTGTTGTCCTGGGGCTCTGTGGGGTCTGTTTGTGTTTGTGAACAGAGCCCCAGGACCAGCTTACTTAGGGGACTCTTCTCCAAGTTCATCTCTCTGTAGGTGATGGCTTTGTTATGGAAGGTTTGGGAATCGCTTCCTTTTAAGTGGTTATAGAATTTAACTACTATTTTCTGGATTTTGATGAATAGTGGGTATCGGCCTACTTCTGCTCTGCATGCATTATTTGGTGTTTTTCGTTGTACACAGAGGATATTTTTGCAGAATTCTGCATGCGGAGTCTCAATTTGGTGTTTGTCCCATTTTGTGAATTCTTGGTTGGTGAGCGGACCCCAGACCTCACAACCATTAAGGGCAATGGGTTCTATAACTGATTCAAGTATTTTTAGCCAGATCCTAATTGGTATGTCAAATGTTATGTTCCTTTTGATGGCATAAAAGGCCCTTCTTGCCTCTCAGAACGTTACCTGTGGCGCTGATGTTTAGGCCGAGGTATGTATTGTTTTTTGTGTGCTCTAGGGCAACAGTGTCTAGATGGAATTTGTATTTGTGGTCCTGGCAACTGGATCTTTTTGGAACACCATTATTTTTGTCTTACTAAGATTTACTGTCAGGGCCCAGGTCTGGCATAATCTGTGCAGAAGATCTAGGTGCTGCTGTAGGCCCTCCTTGGTTGGTGACAGAAGCACCAGATCATCAGCAAACAGTAGACATTTGACTTCAGATTCTAGTAGGGTGAGGCTGGGTGCTGCAGACTGTTCTAGTGCACTCGCCAATTCGTTGATATATACAGTGAGGGAAAAAAGTATTTGATCCCCTGCTGATTTTGTATGTTTGCCCACTGACAAAGAAATGATCAGTCTATCATTTTAATGGTAGGTTTATTTGAACAGTGAGAGACAGAATAACAACAAAAAAATCCAGAAAAACGCATGTAAAAAAAGTTATACATTTATTTGCATTTTAATGAGGGAAATAAGTATTTGACCCCCTCTCAATCAGAAAGATTTCTGGCTCTCAGGTCTCTTTTATACAGGTAACGAGCTGAGATTAGGAGCACACTCTTAAAGGGAGTGCTCCTAATCTCAGTTTGTTACCTGTATAAAAGACACCTGTCCACAGAAGCAATCAATCAATCAGATTCCAAACTCTCCACCATGGCCAAGACCAAAGAGCTCTCCAAGGATGTCAGGGACAAGATTGTAGACCTACACAAGGCTGGAATGGGCTACAAGACCATCGCCAAGCAGCTTGGTGAGAAGGTCACAACAGTTGGTGCGATTATTCGCAAATGGAAGAAACACAAAATAACTGTCAATCTCCCTCTGCCTGGGGCTCCATGCAAGATCTCACCTTGTGGAGTTGCAATGATCATGAGAATGGTGAGGAATCAGCCCAGAACTACACGGGAGGATCTTGTCAATGATCTCAAGGCAGCTGGGACCATAGTCACCAAGAAAACAATTGGTAACACACTACGCCGTGAAGGACTGACATCCTGCAGCGCCCGCAAGGTCCCCCTGCTCAAGAAAGCACATATAGAGGCCCGTCTGAAGTTTGCCAATGAACATCTGAATGACTCAGAGGAGAACTGGGTGAAAGTGTTGTGGTCAGATGAGACCAAAATCAAGGTCTTTGGCATCAACTCAACTCGCCGTGTTTGGAGAAGGAGGAATGCTGCCTATGACCCCAAGAACACCATCCCCACCATCAAACATGGAGGTGGAAACATTATGCTTTGGGGGTGTTTTTCTGCTAAGGGGACAAGACAACTTCACCGCATCAAAGGGAGGATAGACGGGGCCATGTACTGTCAAATCTTGAGTGAGAACCTCCTTCCCTCAGCCAGGGCATTGAAAATGGGTCGTGGATGGGTATTCCAGCATGACAATGACCCAAAACACACGGCCAAGGTAACAAAGGAGTGGCTCAAGAAGAAGCACATTAAGGTCCTGGAGTGGCCTAGCCAGTCTCCAGACCTTAATCCCATAGAAAATCTGTGGAGGGAGCTGAAGGTTCGAGTTGCCAAACGTCAGCCTCGAAACCTTAATGACTTGGAGAAGATCTGCAAAGAGGAGTGGGACAAAATCCCTCCTGAGATGTGTGCAAACCTGGTGGCCAACTACAAGAAACGTCAACAAGGGTTTTACCACCAAGTAGTAAGTCATGTTTTCAGAGGGGTCAAATACTTATTTCCCTCATTAAAATGCAAATCAATTTATAACATTGACATGTGTTTTTCTGGATTTTTTTGTTGTTATTCTGTCTCGCACTGTTCAAATAAACCTACTATTAAAATTATAGACTGATCATGTCTTTGTCAGTGGGCAAACGTACAAAATCAGCAGGGGATCAAATACTTTTTTCCCTCACTGTATGTTGAAGAGGGTGGGGCTTAAACTGCATCCCTGTCTCACCCCACGGCCCTGTGGAAAGAAAAGTGTGTGTTTTTTGCCAATTTTAACCGCACACTTGTTGTTTGTGTACATGGATTTCATAATGTCGTATATTTTTCCCCCAACCCCACTTTCCATCAATTTGTATAGCAGACCCTCATGCCAAATTGAGTCAAAAGGTTTTTTGAAATCAACAAAGCATGAGAATACTTTGCCTTTGTTTTGGTTTGTTTGTTTGTCAATTAGGGAGTGCAGGGTGAATACGTGGTCTGTCATACGGTAATTTGGTAAAAAGCCAATTTGACATTTGCTCAGTACATTGTTTTCACTGAGGAAATGAACTAGTCTGCTGTTAATGATAATGCCTTGGATTTTCCCAAGGTTGCTGTTGACGAATATCCCACGGTAGTTATTGGGGTCAAATTTGTCTCCACTTTTGTGGATTGGGGTGATCAGTCCTTGGTTCCAAATACTGGGGAAGATGCCAGAGCGAAGGATGATGTTAAAGAGTTTAAGTATAGCCAATTGGAATTTGTGGTCTGTATATTTTATCATTTCATTGAGGATACCATCAACACCACAGGCCTTTTTGGGTCGGAGGGTTTGTATTTTGTCCTGTAGTTCATTCATTGTAATTGGAGAATCCAGTGGGTTCTGGTAGTCTTTAATAGTTGATTCTAAGATTTGCATTTGATCATGTATATTTTTTTGCTGTTTGTTCTTTGTTATAGGGCCAAAAAGATTGGAGCAGTGGTTTACCCATACATCTCCGTTTTGGATAGATAGCTCTTCGTGTTGTTGTTTGTTTAGTGTTTTCCAATTTTCCCAGAAGTGGTTAGTCTATGGATTCTTCAATTACATTGAGCTGATTTCTGACATGCTGTTCCTTCTTTTTCCGTAGTGAATTTCTGTATTGTTTTAGTGATTCACCATAGTGAAGGCGTAGGCTCAGGTTTTCTGGGTCTCTATGTTTTTGGTTGGATAGGTTTCTCAATTTCTTTCTTAGGTTTTTGCATTCTTCATCAAACCATTTGTCACTGTTGTTACTTTTCTTTGGTTTTCTGTTAGAGATTTTTAGATTTGATAGGGAAGCTGAGAGGTCAAATATACTGTTTAGGTTTTCTACTGCCAAGTTTACACCTTCACTATTACAGTGGAAGGTTTTGTCCAGGAAGTTGTCTAAAAGGGATTGAATTTGTTGTTGCCTAATTGTTTTTTGTTTCGACACTACTTTCATTCCATCTATAGCATTTCTTAATATTATTCAGTTCCTTTGCCTTTGATGCCTCTGTGATTTTGCTGTGGTCTCTCTCTCTATTTCTCTCTCCCTCTCTCTCCACCCTCCGCATCCCCCACTGCAGGAGATATAGGTGAGTCACACCTTCACTTCACTCTCTTCTCTCTCTCTCTCTCTCTCTCTCGCTCTCTCTTTATCTCCCTCTCTCTCCACCCTCCACATCCCCCACTGCAGGAGATACAGGTGAGTCACACCTCCACTTCACTATCTCTCTCAATTCAATTCAATTCAATTTCAATTTAAGGGCTTTAATGACATGGGAAACGTATGTTAACATTGCCAAAGCAAGTGAAGTAGATAGTAAACAAAAAGTGAAATAAACAATAAAGTGTTGTAACAATGTGCAAATAGTTAAAGTACAAATGGGAAAATAAATAAACATAAATATGGGTTGTATTTACAATTGTGTTTGTTCTTCACTGGTTGCCCTTTTCTTGTGGCAACAGGCCACTGTGTACTCTGTTTAGGGCCAAATAGCATTCTAGTTTGCTCTGTCTCTCTCTCTTTCTCTCTCCCTCTCTCTCCACCCTCCACCCTCCACATCCCCCACTGCAGGAGATACAGGTGAGTCACACCTCCACTTCACCATCTCTGTCTCTGTCTCTCTCTGTCTCTCACTCTCTCTGTCTCTCTCTCTTTCTCTCTCCCTCTCTCTCCACCCTCCACATCCCCCCACTGCTGCAGGTGAGTCACACAGTCCACAGCAGTTGTTTCCTAGTTTGATTTTACAGGTGGGAAGACAAAGGCCCCCAAAGCAATATCCAGGCCCTCTGGCATCAAAATGGTCAATTAGAAGAAGATTACTTTATTTAAATAAGCAATAAGGCACGTGAGGCAGTGCTGTATCATGAATACAGTCACAGGGAAATAGCGTTCTTCAGCCCGACGTGACAGCGGAACACCTGCTCTTTCCATGACATAGACTGACCAGGTGAATCCAGGTGAAAGCTATGATCCCTTATTGATGCCATCTGTTAAATCCACTTCAATCAGTGTAGATGAAGGGGAGGAGACAGGTTAAAGAAGGATTTTTAAGCATTGAGACAATTGAGACATAGATTGTGTATGTGTGCAATTCAGAGGGTGAATGGGCAAGACAAAATATTTAAGTGCCTTTGAAAGGGGTATGGTAGTAGGTGCCAGGCGCACTGGTTTGAGTGTCAAGAACTGCAATGCTGCTGGGTTTTTCACACTCAACAGTTTCCTGTGTGTATCAAGAATGGTCCACCACCCAAAGGACATCCAACCAACTTGGCACAACTGTGGGAAGCATTGGAGTCAACATTGACCAGCATCCCTGCGGAACGCTTTCGACACCTTGTAGCGTTCATGCCCAGACGAATTGACGCTGTTCTGAAGGCTGAAGGGGGTGCAACTCAATATTAGGAGGGTGTTCCTAATGTTTTGTACACTGTGTACATCTACAGTGTATTGCCAAAAACCACTCAACAACTTCAAACATAACTCTGACCTGTCCAATGAGCCAAAACTGATTAAAGATCCCACAGTACCCAAACACCCTCTCTCACTCACTCACTCACTCACCACACACACACACACAGTGCAGTAATTAGACTCAATAGAGCAGCTTTGTGATAGTCTACTGTGTGCTCACCCCTTCTCTGCCTCTCTCCATCACTTTCTCTGTGTCGTCTGTTGCTGTCTCTTAGTATTCTATGTTGCTGTCTCTTGTCTACCCTCCTCTCTCATCCTTTCCTGGTTGTAAAAAGTGTAAAAGTAAACCACTGTTTTAATAGTAATTTCACAGGCCTTTTCACCGCACCTGCAAATTCTTTGTAAACCATGTTTAATTTTTCACTGTCTGTATTTCACCTGTTATAATTTATTCAAATAAATACAACTTAATTAGGAATCTATAGAGCAGCTTCAAGTGATACAGTCTACTGTGTGCTCAATCCACCTCTGTTCTCTCTCCATCGGCCCTCTTCTGTCACTTTCTCTGTGTCTTGTCTGTTGCTGTCTGTGTCTTGTCTGGTGTCTCTCTCCATCATATCCTATTCTTCTGTTGCTGTCTCTGTGTCTTGTCTGGTGTCTCTCTCCATCTTTTCTTATTCTTCTGTTGCTGTCTCTGTGTCTTGTCTGGTGTCTCTCTCCATCATATCCTATTCTTCTGTTGCTGTCTCTGTGTCTTGTCTGGTGTCTCTCTCCATCATATCCTATTCTTCTGTTGCTGTCTCTGTGTCTTGTCTGGTGTCTCTCTCCATCATATCCTATTCTTCTGTTGCTTAACTTGTTTTGGGCCTGTGTCTGGGTCACCTAAATCATCCTCCTCCCTACCAGTTGCCCCTGGCTGCTGCTGTTCTAAGTGCTCCACTGGCCTGCTGTTCTCATCTGTCCTCCTCCTTGGCTCATCTGAAAGGTAGCAAGGTAAAGGTGCAACATGTCATTAGTTAGTTTTAAAGGGTGACTGCACTTCCTGATTTGGCCTCATTTTTAGATTTGCTTCATTAAGAAATGCTACCGGCCATGACTGAATTCAAACGTGAGTTGGTTTCGGGGTTCGTGGTTTGATGTGGGTGTCTCGTGTGTGTGCATGCGTGTGTGTGTGTGTGTGTGTTCGCAGGTGGGAAGAGTTAGCTAAATTAATTTGCCAGTTAGCTTCAGCCGGCTGGTGTGCGACCTGACTTTTACTTTGGATAGCCTATCTCCGGGGCTAGTTAGGGACAGTCAATAAATTACACAATGCAAATGAGACAATATTTTCATGTTGCACACCTTTTAGTTTTTATGTCATTGAAATTTGGAGCTATTGGAATTTGAACATATTGTCCAATGTACAGTGTGTAATTTAGCGATGGTCCCTAACTAGCCTCATAGGGAAATTTACAACAAGCGTTACGTTCAGGTCACATGCAGCTGCAATCCGAATTGATGATTACTTGTGTGCTGTCAGCTGTGGGCATGTGGGCAGGATTTAAACAAACCCAACATTCGTTTACATTGTGATGCAGTCTCAAAATCAAAAAAATTACTCCATTTTGGACGAGATTGACTTTATTACCAAAATTATCGTATTTACACTGTAGTCAATTTTGACAGTAGAATAAATGTTTCTGACTCATATCATTGCCACATAGGCTGTTTTCTAAATGAGAAGTTGGTTTTTAGGGGCAGTTGCTCTTTAATTTTACTTTATACTGTCACGACCAGGGCAACTCAACTGTAAAGAAAAATTCAAGCGTCCACATAACAGCGCAACACAACTCCAAACATGACAGAGAAGAAGCTGCATAACCCTAGGCCAGGGATGGGTAACTCCAGTCCTCGGGGGCCAGAGTGGTGTCACACTTTTCCCCCATCCCTAGCAAACACAGCTGATTTAAACTAATTGCATTCTAAACTGAAGATCATGATTAGTTGATTATTGGAGTCAAGTTTGTTAGCTGGGGCTGGGGAAAAAGTGTGACACCAATCAGGCCCCGGAGGACTGGAGTTGCCCATCCCTGCCTTAGGCTATATGAATATAAAGAGACATGAGCCCCCAAAACATTACCTGTAGAATGGAATAGGTTATAAGACCTCTATGATTAATTTTATTTCATCAGTTCTACCAACTAATGTGCGATTTATTTTATTTTATTTGTATATTCAAATCAAAATCAAATTATTGGTTGTATGTGCCGAATACAACAGGTGTAGACCTTACAGTGAAATGCTTACTTACAAGCCCTTAACCAACAATGCCATTTTAAGAAAGAATACCCCAAAAAAAAATCACACAAAAAAAGACAATATGAAATAAAAGTTACAAATAATTAAAGAGCAGCAGTAAAAATAACAATAGCGAGGCTATATACAGGGGGTACCGGTACCGAGTCAATGTGCAGGGGCACCGGTTAGTTGAGGTAATTGAGGTAATATGTACATTATATTTACATTTTAGTCATTTAGCAGACGCTAGGTGAGTAATCGCTGTTCTGATGTCCAGAAGCTCTTTTCGGTCATAAGAGACGGTAGCAGCAACACTATGTACAAAATAAGTTACAAACAATGCGAAAAAACACACAAAATAGCACGGTTGGTTAAGAGTCCATAAAACGGCAGCCATCCCCTCCGCACCATTCTGGTACATAACATTTGAGGACACACAACTTAAGGGCCTATGTATTTGCAATGTTTTGTTCACCTACAATCTAACCACAACGCTGGCCATCTTTTCCCCTGTCTTTCTGTCTTTCCCCTTTCCCTTCTAAGTTCAAGTCGAAACTTGTTTATTTGTCACATGATATACATGGAGTACACAGTGCAATGAAATGCTTACCTGCAGGTTAACCTCTCGACAATGCAACAACAATAGAAAAAGTAAGTAGCTAAGTGAATAAAAAGAGTAATACAAATAAAAGCTCAATAAAATAATTTCAACAATTTAATAATAGGCACTTTGTAAATTAGTTACATAGCCTATATATTGAAATAACAGACATTAGTCTGTGAAATGGAATAGGTTATAAGACCTCTATGTTTTATTTTATTTAGTCAGTTCTACCACCTCAACATTGCTAATAAACAGGTTAGATATAATATTGTAGTAAAGTGCAGCTTCAGTCCACAGTGGGGCTTAAAAATCTCACTGTCAGAAGATATGGGGCGTGTTTGAGTGGGAAGGCGAAAGCAACCAATTGTAGACAAAAGTCGAGGAGTGAAGTCGGGGGAGGTGCATCAGCGACAGCCGAAAGACGGACACTAATGTGGTTTTCCAACAGCAAGACTCAGATCAACATGGCAGTGTTGCCATTGTTTATAAAAGTTTTTATTTTATAATGTAGAAATAGACATGGCTCCAAACACCATATCACACACTCACAAACTTAATTCATACAGTGTGTATAGCAGTGGTTCCCAACCAGGGGCACTAGGACCCCTGGGGGTGCTTGTCCTATCCACAGGGGGTACTTGAGAAGACTCGTGAGACCATAGGCCTACTGGTAAAATGCACATGGGGGGTACTTTAGGGGTACTCCAGGCAGAGCAAAATTCAGTTGGTGGTACAGTAACCGAAAAAGGTTGGGAACCACTGGTGTATGGTGTGGTATAGTATAGTATGGTATAGTATATTATGGTATAGCATAGTATGTATAGACCTACATTGTACAATCAGTGAGAGCCTCAAGTATCACATTCATATCCATTATATACATGAATCGCAGCAAAGTTGGTTCCTGTTTAAGTCAAGTCTTTGGTCACGTTTGCGTGGTCAAACAAAAACACCCTAATGATTGGTTGACAATACAGGAGATCCTCCCACAATGCAGGTGATGGCTGCAGGATGAAGTTGGTAAAGAGCAACTGCAAAAACTTCCAGTCAACTTCATGACCTTCGATCACACAATTTTTGTAAAGTTCATGCATTTGACATGTAGAACATTTTTAACCCCTACGATGGGCATTGACTTTGACAAAAAGTGATCCGCTCGAACGCACCCATGTGCTTCAGTGAGAAAAACTTTCTCTAATCTCTTCTGTCTCAGCTAGCTAGCCAGCCAAGCTAGCTACAGAAACGAAACCCATCAAATACATTTGCTGGAAATAAACACTTTTCCTAATATCGTGACTTCTATCAACATCCTTAGCTTGCCCATAGACTAAATATACTGTTAAATAACTCAGACTGACACCCAATAGCTAAAGGATGCTAACGCTATCTTATTAGCATTAGCCAACCCTTATGCTGAGGGAGAGTAGCTAGTTAGCTACCACCAATCCTGCTCAAACCTGTGGCTAACTCTGCTCCTGCTGCAGTTTGACTTTTTGGCTGTTCTGCCCTCTCCACCTCTTTCACTGCTGCCTCAACCTGCTTAACCTGCTTCCTTTTTTTGCCTCTCTTTTGGAAGAAGTTCCAAATATCCAGACTCTGACTGAGTGACAGGCGTTTTGCTGAGTAATGACATTGATGTCTAAGCAGTGCTGTAGGGGTGGGGGAGTGGTCAAGGGACGTGAGCGGTCCTCTGCATTGTGAAATCTCGACCAATCACAGCAGGCACCGTGTCACTCCAGGAGCTTCTTTCAGTGACTTATGCCTAGCACAGTATATTGTATTGGTTATTTTTGTCATAAACTTTGTCAGTAAAACATTTGTTTTCTAATACTGCATAGCACAAGTGATGTGGGGGATTTGAAAACTCATATCAGACAAATATACAGTCCCAGTCAAAAGTTTGGACACAACTACTCATTCAAGGGTTTTTCTTTATTTTTACTATTTTCTACTCCATCACTCTCCTTCTTGGTCAGATAGCCCTTACACAGCCTGGAGGTGTGTTTTGGGTCATTGTCCTGTTGAAAAACAAATGATAGTCCCACTAAGCGCAAACCAGATGGGATGGCGTATCGATGCAGAATGCTGTGGTAGCCATGCTGGTTAAGTGTGCCTTGAATTCTAAATAAATCACCGACAGTGTCACCAGCAAAGCACCCCCACACCCCCACACCCCCACACCTCCTCCTCCATGCTTCACGGTGGGAACCACACATGCAGAGATCATCCGTTCACCTACACTGCGTCTCACAAAGACAGATTTCCACCAGTCGAATGTCTTGGCCCAAGCAAGTTTCTTCTTCTAATTGGTGTCCTTTAGTAGTGGTTTCTTTGCAGCAATTCGACCATGAAGGCCTGATTCACGCAGTCTCCTCTGAACAGTTGATGTTGAGATGTGTCTGTTACTTGAACTCTGTGAAGCATTTCTGCTGCAATCTGAGGTGCGGTTAATTGCCGATTTCTGAGGCTGGTAACTCTAATGAACTTATCCTCTGCAGGAGAGGTAACTCTGGCTCTTCCTTTCCTGTGGCGGTCCTCATGAGAGCCAGTTTCATCATAGTGCTTGATGGTTTTTGCGACTGCACTTGAAGAAACTTTCAAAGTTCTAGAAATGTTCAGTATTGACTGACCTTCATGTCTTAAAGTAATGATGGACTGTCGTTTCTCTTTGCTTATTTGAGCTGTTCTTGCCATAATATGGACTTGGTCTTTTACCAAATAGGGCTATCTTCTGTATACCCCCCCTAACTTTTAACAAGGCTTACTACATGATTACATATGTGTTATTTCATAGTTTTGATGTCTTCACTATTATTCTACAATGTAGAAAATAGTAAAAATAAAGAAAAACCCTTGAATGAGTAGGTGTGTCCAAACAATTGACTGGTACTGTATATAGATACTTTTTTTTTACCATCAAAAGGTTCGTGGCTGGATCAAAAACATCTGGGCTGAAGCCCTAAGCCCAGGCCTAATGATGCCACTGGAGGAAGGCCCTAAAAATTGTCAAAGACTCCAGCCACCCAAGTCATAGTCTGTTCTCTCTGCTACCACATGGCAATGGACTATCTGCATTTACTATTTTTTGCACACATTCTTTTGACTCATCACATACGCTGCTGCTGTTTATTATCTGTCGCTTATTCCTTGTTATATGTACATATCTACCTCAATTACCTTATGCCCCTGCACATTGACATGGTACTGGTATCCCGTGTATATAGCCAAGTTATCGTTACTCGTATATTTATTATTACTTATTTACTTTTTCATTCTCTCTGCATTGTTGGCCTGTAAGTAAGCATTTCACTGTTAGTCTACACCTGTTGTTTACGAAGCATGTGACAAATAAAATTTGATTTGATTTATATCATTAATTTTGATAATCTTCCTCGAACCCTTCCCCCACCTCCCCACTTCCTCCTGCTCTTTCTCCTCCTCCACCTCTTCCTCCTCTTCATCCTTCTCCTCCTCGGTGTCCGTGATGACCTCAGCGATTTGGTGTGTTTAAACATTAAAGGTCCAATGCAGCCGTTTTTTATCTCAATATAAAATCATTTCTGGGTAACAATTAATTACCTTATTGTGATTGTTTTGAATTAAAATGGTCAAATAGAAACAAAATAGCTTCTTAGCAAAGGGCAATTTCTCAAGCAAGAATTTTGCTAGGACTGTCTGGGAGAGGTCTGAGTGGGGAGAGGAAAACTGAAAATTAGCTGGTATTGGCAGACAGGTTTGGAACTCTGTTATTGGTCTAGTAACTAATTTACCACAAACAGGCTGACATTTCAGGTGGTCTTTTCAAATAGCTCTTCCACTAAAAGGGCATTATCATAATTTTCTAAATTTCATAGTATTGTCCAACCTCAGTGTGGAAATATATATAAAACACAGGGAAATCATGTTTTTGACTGCACTGGGCCTTTAAGGTCCCTGCTCTCTCACCTCCGTTTGTATCTTATCTTATCTCTGTGCTGTCTCATCCTGCATGCGGCATGTCACTCATAATTCACAGTGAGGGAGAACCATTTCCTGACGACCGAGATCCACATCTAAAGCCTCCGCAGCGCCTCTAACGAATCTGACTAAATTGATGTACTTATGTGTCTGTCTTTTCTACGGAAGAATAGTTCAGTAATGTCAGGCGTGGGTGTGGCTCATGTAGTGCACTTGCACTTTGGAAGGTGCTTCAAGGTGATGTAACACAACAGGAACTCGTGTCTAGTACTATTTTTCAGCTGAATTCTTGGGGGAACCTTTTTTGCCTCAACCCAGCTATTTATATCCTGAAATTTAGAAATATACACCACATTTTTACAGTGGTTGATTAGATTAGATGAATACCGTGCATCCAGAGACAGTTTCTCTCTTTCTTCAAAATGTTGATTTATCTCAGTAATTTCTCCACATGGAGAGAAGGAAACTTGATCTCCTTTCTCCTAACGCAGTTAAAGGGATACTTCGGGATTTTGGCAATGAGGCCCTTTATCTTTATCTATACTGAACATAAATATAAACGCAACATGTAAAGTGTTGGTTCCATGTTTCATGACCCAAAATAAAAGATCCCAGGAATTTTCCATTTCTCCTTTGCCAATATACTCCATCCACCTGACAGGTGTGGCATATCAAGAAGCTGATTAACCTGCATGATCATTACACAGCTGCAGCTTGTGCTGGGGACAATAAAAGGCAGCACTAAAATGTGCAGTTTTGTCACACAACACAATGCCACAGATGTGTCAAGTTTTGAGGGAGCATGCAATTGGCATGCTGACTGCATGAATGTCCAACAGAGCTGTTGCCAAATAATTGAATGTTCATTTCTCTACCATAAGCCATTTCTCTACCATACAATGTCATCTTAGAGAATTTGGCAGTACGTCCAACTGGCCTCACAACCGCAGACCACGTTTAACCACGTCAGCCCAGGACCTCCACAACCGGCTTCTTCACCTGCGAGATCATCTGAGGGGGGGCTGAGGAGTGTTTCTGACTGTAATAAAGCCCTTTTGTGGGAGGTCCTGATTGGCTGGGCCTGGCTTCCCAGTGGGTGGGCTTGGCTCCCAAGTGGGTGGGCCTACGCCCTCACAGGCCCACTTATGGCTGCACCCCTGCCCAGTCATGTGACATCCATAGATGAAGGTCTCATTTATTTATTTCAATTGACTGATTTCCTTCTGTGACCTGTAACTCAGTAAAATCTTTGAAATTGTTGCATGTTTTTGGTATTTGGTATTTTATTAGGATCCCCATTAGCTGTTGCGAAAGCAGCAGCTACTCTTTCTGGGGTCCACACAAGACATGAAACATGACATAATACAGAACATTAATAGACAAGAACAGCTCAAGGAAAGAACTACATCAATTTAAAAAAGGCACACGTAGCCTACATATCAATACATACATACAAACTATGTCAAATAGGGGAGAGGCTTTGTGCCGTGAGGTGTTGCTTTATCTGTTTTTTTAAACCAGGTTTGCTGTTAATTTGAGCAGTATGAGATGGAAGGGAGTTCCATTCAATAATGCCTCTATATAATAATGTATGCTTTCTTGAATTTGTTCTGGATTTGGGGACTGTGAAAAGACCCCTGGTGGCATCAAATAAAATAAAATGTTGTCGCATGCGCAAAGGTGTAGACCTTACAGTGAAATGCTTACTTACAAGCCCTTAACCAACAATGCAGTTTTAAGAAAATAGTGTTAAGAAAATATTACTAAATAAACTAAGGTAAAAAATAATAAAATAAGTAACACAATAAAATAATAATGAGGCTATATACAGGGGGTACCGGTACCGAGTCAATGTGTGGGGGTACAGGTTAGTCGAGGTAATCTGTACATGTAGGTATGGGTAAAGTGACTATGCATAGATAATAAACAACGAGTAGCAGCAGTGTAAAACCAAAGGGCGGGGGGGGGGTGTCAATGCAAATAGTCAGGGTGGCCATTTTATTAATTGTTCAGCAGTCTTATGGCTTGGGGTTAGAAGCTGTTTATGAGCCTTTTGGACTTAGACTTGGCGCTCCGGTACCGCTTGCCGTGCGGTAGCAGAGAGAACAGTCTATGACTTGGATGACTGGAGTCTTTGACCATTGTTTGGGCCTTCCTCTGACACTGCGTAGTATATAGGTCTTGGATGGCAGGAAGCTTGGCCCCAGTGATGCACTGGGCCGTACACACTACCCGCTGTAGCGCCTTACGGTCGGAGGCCGAGCAGTTGCCATACCAGGTAGTGATGCAACCAGTCAGGATGCTCTCTGGTGAAGCTGTATAACATTTTGAGGATCTGGGGACCCATGCCAAATCTTTTCAGTCTTCTGAGGGGGAAAAGGCATTGTCGTGCCCTCTTCACGACTTTCTTGGTGTGTTTGGACCATGATAGTTTGTTGGTGATGTGGACACCAAAGAACTTGAATCTCTTGACCCGCTCCACTACAGCCCCGTCGATGTGAATGGGTGTGTGTTCAGCCCTCCTTTTCCTGTAGTCCACGATCATCTCCTTTGTCTTGCTCACGTTGAAGGAGAGGTTGTTGTCCTGGCACAACTCTGCCAGGTCTATGACCTCCTCCCTATAGGCTGTCTCATCGTTGTCGGTGATCAGGCCTACCACCGTTGTGTTGTCAGCAAACCTAATGATGGTGTTGGAGTCGTGCTTGGCCACGCAGTCGTGGGCGAACAGGGAGTACAGGAGGGGACTAAGCACGCACCCCTGAGGGGCCCCTGTGTTGAGAATCAGCATGGCAGATGTGTTGTTGCCTACCCTTACCAACTGGGGGTGGCCCGTCAGGAAGTCCAGGATCCAGTTGCAGAGGGAGGTGTTTAGTCCCAGGTTCCTTAGCTTAGTGATGAGCTTTGTGGGCACTGTGGTGTTGAATGCTGAGCTGTAGTCAATGAACAGCATTCTCACAAAGGTGTTCCTTTTGTCCAGGTGGGAAAGGGCAGTTTGGAGTGCGATTGAGATTGTCATCTGTGGATCTCTTTGGGTGGTATGCGAATTGGAGTGGGTCTAGGGTTTCCGGGATGTTGGTGTTGATGGGAGCCATGACCAGCCTTTCAAAGCACTTCATGGCTACCGGCGAGTGCTCCGGGGCTGTAATAATTTAGGCAGGTTACCTTCGCTTCCTTGGGTACAGGGACTATGGTGGTCTGCTTGAAACATCAGGGAGAGGTTGAAAATGTCAGTGAAGACACTTTCCAGGTTCTAAGTACACGTCCTGGTAATCTGTCTGGCTCCGCAGCCTTGTGAATGTTGACCTGTTTAAAGGTCTTTCTCACATCGGCTACGGAGAGCATGATCACACAGTCGTCCGGAGCAGCTGCTGCTCATGTCTGGTTGGGTAAGTGTGTGTGTCAGAGCTGTGTGTAAACTGACTATGCAAACAATTTGGAATTTTCAACACATTAATGCTTCTTATAAAAGCAAGAAGTGATGCAGTCAGTCTTTCCTTAACTCTTAGCCAAGAGAGACTGGCATGCATAGTATTTATATTAGCCCTCTGATTACAATGAAGAGCAAGACGTGCCGCTCTGTTCTGGGCCAGCTGCAGCTTAACTAGGTCTTTCCTTGCAGCACTCGGCCACACGACTGGACAATAATTAAGATAAGACAAAACTAGAGCCTGCAGGACTTGCTTTTTGGAGTGTGGTGTCAAAAAAGCAGAGCATCTCTTTATTACGGATAGACCTCTCCCCATCTTTACAATCATTGAATCTATATGTTTTGACCATGACAGTTTACAATCTAAAGTAACACCAAGTAATTTATTCTCCTCAACTTGTTCAACAGCCACACCTTTCATTACGAGATTCAGCTGAGGTCTAGAACTTGTACCAAATACAATGCTTTAGTTTTAGAGATATTTATTACTGGCCACCCATTCCAAAACAGACTGCAACTCTTTGTTAAGGGTTTCAGTGACTTCATTAGCTGTGGTTGCTGATGCATACAGTTGGGAAAAAAGTATTTAGTCAGCCACCAATTGTGCAAGTTCTCCCACTTAAAAAGATGAGAGAGGCCTGTAATTTTCAACATAGGTACACGTCAACTATGACAGACAAAATGAGGAAAAAAAATCCAGAAAATCACATTGTAGGATTTTTAATGAATTTATTTGCAAATCATGGTGGAAAATTGGTGGCTGACTAAATACTTTTTTCCCCCATTGTATATGGTTGAATCATCAGCATACATGGACACACATTCTTTGTTTAATGCCAGTGGCAGGTTATTGGTAAAAAATAGAAAAGATTAGAGGGCTTAGAGAGCTGCCCTGCAGTACACCACACTTGACATGTTTGACATTAGAGAGCTTCCATTAAAGAAACCCTCTGCATTCTATTAGATAGATAGCTCTGAGTCCATGATGTAGCAGAGGTTGAAAAGCCATAACACATACGTTTTCTCAACAACAGGTTATGATCAATAATATTAAAGGCTGCACTGAAATCTAACAGTACAGCTCCCACAATCTTCTTATTATCAATTTCTTTCAACCAATCATCAGTCATTTGTGTCAGTGCAGTGCATGTCTATGAGCATGTTGAAAGTTTGTTGTCAATTTGTTTTACAGGGAAATAGCATTGCATTTGGTAAAACACAATTTGTTCCAACAGTTTATTTAGAGCTGGCAACAAGCTGATAGGTCTGCTGTTAGAACCAGTAAAGGCCACTTTAGCACTCTTGGGTAGTGGAATGACTTTGGCTTCCCTCCAGGCCTGAGGACAAAGACCTTCCTCTAGACTCAGATTAAAGATATGACAGATAGGAGTGGCCATAGAGTCAGCTACCATCCTCAGTAGCTTTCCATCTAAGTTGTCATTGCCAGGAGGTTTGTCATTATTGATCAATAACAATAATTTCCCCACCTCTCCCACACTAACAAAATTCAAACTTGCAATGCTTTTCTTTCATGATTTTTTAAATGCATGAGTACGATGGCTCACTGTTCGTTATTGGCATTTCCTGACTAAGTTTGCCGACTTTGCCAATGAAGTAATCATTAAAATAATTGGCAACATCAAATGGTTTTGTGATGAATAAGCCATCTGATTCAATTAAAGATGGATTTGAATTAGTCTTTCTTCCCATAATTTCATTTAAAGTACTCCAAAGTTTATATAATTGATCTTTGCCTCATAATAGTTTCTTCTTCATTTTGTGGAGTTCAGTCACATAATTTCTCAATTTGTAGTAAGTCAGCCAGTCAGATGTGCATCCAGACTTATTAGCCACTCCTTTTGCCCCATCTCTTTCAACCATACAGTTTTTCAATTCCTCATCAATCCATGGAGCCTTAACAGTTCTAACAGTCAGTTTCTTAACAGGTACATGTTTATCAATAATTGGAAGAAGCAATTTCATAAATTCATCAAGTGCAGCGTCTGGATGCTCCCTATTAATCACATCAGACCAACAAATATTTTTAACATCATCCATATAAGAGTCACAGCAAAATATTTTGTATGATCTCTTATACACTATTTTAGGGCCATCTTTTGGAACTTTGGCTTTCCTGGATATAGCCACTATATTGTGATCACCGCATCCAATGGGTATGGATACAGCTTTAGAACAAAGTTCTACAGTATTAGTAAAAATTTGATCAATTCATGTGGATGATCTTGTTCCTGCAGTGTTTGTAAACACCCTGGCAGGTTGATTAATAAACCTGAACCAGATTACAGGCACTGGTTACAGTGAGAAGCTTCCTATTGCGCAGACAGCTTTATGAAAACCAGTCAATATTCAGGTCCCCAAGAAAGTAGACCTCTCTGTTTACATCACATACACTATATAGCATTGCACACATATAATTTAGATACTGACTGTTAGCACTTGGTGGCCTATAGCAACACCCCAAAAGGCTTTAGATGTGTCAAGTGAACCTGCAACCACAACACTTCAATAACACTTGACATAAGATCTTCTCTAAGCATTACAGGGAAATGACTCTGAATATATACAGCAACACCTCCCCCATAAGCATTCCTGTCTCTTCTATAGATGTTATATCCTTGTATTGCTACTGCTGTATCATCAAATGAAATATCTAAGTGAGTCTCAGAAAATGCTGATATATGAATGTTATCTAATGTTAGCAAGTTATTGATTTCATTAACCTTATTTCTAAGGCTACATATATTAATGTGGGCTATTTTCAGCCCTTTCCTGGCTAGCTTAACAGAGATGGACATAATATGGAAAAGAGCAAACAAAGCAAGAGATAAACATACATTCAGCAGTCTGTTAAACAATTGGTGTGTGTGTGTGTGTGTGTATGTGTGCTGCGGGGTTGAAGCTACGAACCCATAGGCTTGGCTCTCTCATCCCTTCCAGGCTTTTGGGAGTGAGGGTGGACAATGAGCCTGTCATAGCAGATGTAAGCAATGTCCCAACGCGCTCTGGCAGCTTTCATGGCTGGGATAAGTTCTTTCCTCTTCTGGCACACAGCTTCAGGATAGTCCTTGTTGAGGAAGATATACTTTCCTCTCAAGTTCTTGGCTCTTTCCAGAACAGCTACCTTGTCCTTGAACCTCAGGAACTTGACCACTATCGGTCTGGGTCTGTCACCTTGGCCGGTGGTGGGTTTTCCAGTTCTGTGGGCACGCTCCACCTCAATCTTCCAGTGGTCCATCTTCAGTTTCTCCGAGATCATTTCCCTCACTTTGTCCTCAGAATCTGTCCAGGTCTCGTGGAGATTCTGCAATTCCGCCCACAACAATGTTGTTCCTTCCGCCTTGATTGGCCCTCGAGATAATCTGATTTCTCTGTCATTGTTATCATGAATTCACATAGAGAACTGATGTCCTCTCTCAATGACTTACAGATTGCTGTCATCTTGCCATTCTCCTGTTTAAACTCATCGAGCTGACCCTGGAAGAACTGCAAACTGTTCTTCAGGTCCTAGACCTCTCTGGTCAGATTGTCCATTCTTTTATTAGTTGACTCCACAAGTATTTGGACATAACACTTAAAGCTATTTTCTTGTTGTAAAAACTACTTGTAGAACTGTTTTTGTTTGTTTAAAAGATCCTTCACCTGTGATAGAGAGAAACCACTATCCTCAACGGTACTCCCGCCGGTTTTGGTCTTTCTTATGGTAGCAACGTATGTTACGCTGTTACTCCTCGCAGTTCCAGGGAAGATTGAAAACAACAACAAACAGCAGGGATCTAGACAGCCACAAACCCGGGACAATCCGCGGTCCCAGCCACAATGGCTAATCGCATCACGGGCTACTTTCAAGCCCTCAAGAAAACTGATAGGCAGCTAGATAGCAGCTAGGCTAGCTACTACGCCAAGCAGCTCCTCAGACCCGGTCAGCAGGATCACTGGACAGATAGTAGCTGACCCAGCAACTGATGCCAACCATGACGCGGGATCCAAACTCAAAAGGTAGCTAGCTACTAAGAAACTTTTCAATTTTATGGTGGATTGTGGAGGAGGGGGGTTGAGTGTGTTGGAGTATGTGAGTATGTGCGTGTGTGCTTGTCTGGCATCTGTTGTGGGGGGGGATGTTGGGGGGGTATGGGATGGACCGCGGGGAATTATTTGCTAGGATAATAATTGCTTGTCAATGAATTAAATGTAATACAATGGCAATCCTGGTTATATGTTAGAATCCTATGCGTGAACTGCCGACATTATTACGCATATTAATTGATAATGATGGAAAATAGGATATGCATAATTTAAAAAAAAATAATAGTTATATAGATATATATATATATAGAGGTGAAAGCATTGGAAATGCTTTTGGCGGTTAACCTGCTTCTGTTTTGTGGGTGGCACTGTGTGCTGTTTTCGATGGATGGGTCCTGGCCTCTCGGGGCCTTAGGGATACGGAGGGACGTGGGTGGGATGCTGATCACTGGGATGACGGCTCAACTTGGGATGGGGAGGGGCTTTAGCGGGGGAATTAGTGGAGAACAATTGAAGGGTTACTCCGTAGCAATGCAAATATCACGGTACAGCTATATGGACACTCAATCATTACGCTATTTTTTATTGGTAAATTTACAAACATATATAATGATAAATAGACTTGAAACTTGTATCTCATTATGGTGTATGGTGAAATAAGTATAGCCAGTTATAATTGTAATGGCTTAGCTGATAATAACAAAAGAAGAACAATATTTACATGGCTCAAAGAGAAGGAATATAATATCTATTGTATACAGGAAACTCATTCAACAATTCGAGATGAAGTAGCGTGGAAAAAGAATGGGGGAAATATACTTCTCCCATGGGCAAAGAAATTCAAAAGGGGTGATGATATTAATTAATAGTAATTTCGATCCGAATGTGCAAATTGTCCAAATAGATACGCAAGGTAGATGGATTATTTTAAATATGGTATTGGACCATAAACAGATATGGCTCATTAACCTTTACGGACCAAATAATGATGATCCACAATTCTTTGACAATATATATAATAAATTATCAAGCCTGCAAGCAACTCAAGACAATATTATTATGGTGGGGGGATTATAATACTGTTTTAAATAGCTCAATGGACCGAAAAGGAAATCACACCACAAACAATCACCCACATGCTCTTAAGGAAATTGTGAATGTCATGGATACATTAGAACTAGTAGATATATGGAGGCTTAAATATGCTGATCTAGTGAGATATACATGGCGGAGACTGAATCAAGCTAGTCGTCTTGACTTCTTTCTTATCTCATTCTCGTTGGCACCAAAAGTAAAAAAAGTGTTGATAGGGGACAGAATGCGGTCTGACCATCATATAATAGGCATATAAATTACTCTGACTGAATTTCCACGTGGGCGAGGATATTGGAAATGTAATCAAAGCCTATTAGATGATAATTTATTCATAATTAGAACAAAGGAATTTATAACTGACTTTTTCCAACATAACATAGGTACAGCGAATCCCCTTATTGTATGGGACACCTTTAAATGTGCCTTTAGAGGCCATGCAATTCAGTACTCATCTCGAAAACAAAAGCAATTTAGGTCAAAAGAGTTTATACTAAGAAAGGAAATAGAAAGTCTAACAGAACAGATAGATGGCAATAAAAACTGTAACATAGAGGCTCAGAATAAATTAGAGGAAAAACAAAAAGAAATGGAAAAACTTATTCAAGAAAGATCAAGTGTAATATATTATAAAAATAAAGCAAACTGGATGGAATATGGGGAAAAATGCACAAAATTCTTTTTTAATCTTCAACATAGGAATGCTACCAAAAAGAACTTAATGAAACTGGTTACAATTGACGGAGTCACCCATAATTCACCTAATGATATTTTGAAGGAAGAAACAAAATTTTAAGCATATGCTTTATTTTCAGTCGCCTCCATCTCCTCTAACTGAAGCTAATTGTAGAGATTTTTTTTCTATTGATAATGTCAAATTAACAGCCACACAGAAAGACTCATGTGAAGGTGAAATTACAGAGGAGGAACTTCTGGATGCAATTAAAGACTTTAAGTCCGGGAAAACTCCAGGGTTGGATGGCATACCAATCGAGGTATACCAAACCTTTTTTGATATACTAAGAGGACCGTTATTAGCATGTTTTAACCACTCCTATGTAAATGGTAGATTATCTGACACTCAAGAAGAAGGTCTGATCTCATTATTACTGAAACAGGATACAAGTGGAAAATATAAAGATCCAGTCCATTTACAAAATTGGAGGCCACTTACACTTCAGTGTTGTGATGCAAAAATCCTAGCAAAATGTATAGCGCATAGAATTAAAAAGGTATTGTCGGATATTATTAATTCTAATCAGACAGGTTTTTTACATGGAAGATACATTGGAGATAATATAAGGCAAGTATTGGAAACAATAGAACACTATGAAAAATATGGGAAACCAGGCCTGCTATTCATAGCAGACTTCGAAAAGGCATTTGATAAAGTTCGACTGGAATTTATATATAAATGCCTGGAGCATTTCAATTTTGGAGAATCTCTTATAAAATGGGTCAAAATCATGTATAGTAACCCTAGGTGTAAAATAGTAAATAATGGCTATTTCTCAGAAAGTTTTAAACTGTCAAGAGGAGTGAAACAAGGTTGTCCACTATCGGCATATCTATTTATTGTGGCCATCGAGATGTTAGCTATTAAAATCAGATCCAATAATAATATCAGAGGATTAGAAATACAGGGCTTAAAAACAAAGGTGTCATTGTACGCAGATGATTCATGTTTTCTTTTAGATCCACAACTAGAATCCCTCCACAGCCTCATAGAGGATCTAGATACATTTTCTAACCTCTCTGGATTAAAACCAAATTATGACAAATGTACTATATTACGTATTGGATCACTAAAAATACAATTTTTACATTACCATGTAGTTTACCAATAAAATGGTCTGATGGTGATGTAGATATACTCGGAATACATATCCCAAAGGAAATAAATGATCTCACTTCAATAAATTTTAATAGAAAGTTAGCAAAAATAGATAAGATCTTACTACCATGGAAAGGAAAATACCTGTCAATTTGTGGAAAAATCACCCTGATTAACTCTTTAGTATTATCCCAGTTTACCTATTTGCTTATGGTCTTGCCTACGCCTAGCAAACAGTTTTTTAAATTATATGAGAAAAAAATATTCTATTTTCTTTGGAACGGCAAGCCAGACAAAATTAAAAGAGCATATTTATATAATGAATATGAATTCGGAGGACAGAAATTATTAAATATTAAAGCATTAGACCTATCACTAAAATCTTCAGTCATCCAAAAGTTATACTTAAATCTGAACTGGTTCTCAAGCAAATTAGTAAGATTGTCTCACCCACTGTTCAAGAAAGGCCTTTTTCCCTTTATTCAGATTACAACCTCTCACTTTCAGTTATTTGAAAAGGAAATAATCTCCCAAATGTCACTATTTCTAAAACAAGCCATAGAAAGTTGGTTGCAATTTCAATTTAATCCTCCAGAAACGACAGAACAAATAATGCAACAAATATTGTGGTTAAATTCAAATATACTAATTGACAAAAAACCTTTATTTTCTGACAGAATGTTAAAAAAGGTATAATCTTCGTAAATGATATCATCGGTAGGACTGGTGGAGTTATGTCGCACATGCAGCTAACAAAAACATATGGAAATGTCTGCTCTACCCAGAATTACAACCAAATAATTGCAGCCTTACCGCAAAAGTGGAAGAGGAAAGTTGAAGGGGGAGAAAGTAAGGAACTTGTCTGTCGGCCTTGCATTAAAGAACATAATTGGTTAAGGAAAACTGTGATAAATAAAAAAGTATATCAGTTTCACTTAAGGACCAAAGGATTGACAGCCGTCCCATATAGATTGCAAAATAGTTGGGAAGAGATCTTTGACGTACCGATCCCATGGCATAGTGTTTATGAACTGACACGCAAAACGACACCGGATTCAAAAATTAGAATCTTTCAATTTAAATTATTATATAAAATTCTTGCTACCAATAGAATGTTATTTATATGGGGGATACAATCTTCCCAGCTCTGCAGATTTTGCTGTGAAGAGATAGAATCATTAGATCATTTGTTTTGGTTCTGTCCATTTGTAGCTTGTTTTTGGACACAGGTCCAGGAATGGCTAAAGGATTGCAATATTTACCTGGAACTAACCTTGCAGATAGCATTACTGGGTGATCTGAAAAGTCATAGTCAATCAATCAATAATATAATAATACTTTTAGCAAAAATGTTTATTTTTAATTCACAATCTGTAGAAGCAATGAGAATAGAAAGGTTCAGAACTTTTGTAAAACATCACAGTACGGTCGAAATATATATGGCAAATAGAAATCCTATATGGATGGTGTTAAGAGATAGATGGGAGGTATTGAATAGAGTTGAAGGATGGGACTAATAACAAATAACAACAAATAATAATAAAGATAGTTAATAATGTAAGCATACCGTGTCCATAATAAGTATATAGGTTGTATGTTGGGAGCTTTTGGGAAAGAGCACAGTTAGAAAGATATGGCATTTAGAAGCAAACCGGATGGACATCATGAAAATGATCGGAGAGGTTGAGAGTAGAAGAAGTTCAGGAGCAAAAAAATAAATAAATAAATATATATATATATATATAGATATAGAATTATTGTAAAATTAACTCTGTCCATAAGGTGTAGATAGTAAGTATAGACCGGAAGTAGAGGCCTGGGCGTTGTTGTTCACTAATTTACTCCAAGTAGGGAAAGGATGGTGGGGTTGAAAAGTAATAAAGGGGAATATATATATAAAAAATAAAAATAAACATGGGGGATTGGAAGTGATGCAGACAATTACATTGATAGAAGATACAATCTATCTGCAATATTAAGCTGATCCATCCCCCACCAAAAAAGAAACGTTTCAATACAATTTCAAAACTTTCCAAAATAACAAACTTTCCAAAACAACAAACCGAGCTCTCCCTCGTTCCGTGTTTATATTTTTGTTCAGTGTATTTCCCCAGAGTCAGATGAACTTGTGGATACCATTTGTATGTCTCTGTGTCCAGTATGAAGGAAGTTGGAGGTAGTTTCGCGAGCCAATGCTAACTAGCATTAGCGCAATGACTGGAAGTCTATGGACATCTACATCAAGGGCCTCATTGCCAAAATCCCGAACTATCCCTTTAAACGTGTTACACAGTGATTGCACTATCACTCTCTCCCCCAATGAATCACCTTCTGATGAGCTTAACGTGCAATAGATATCAACAATGGCTCTCTCACTGCAATTATAACATCCTGATGATCACCATCCACTCCCTCCAGTTGTGTTTCTCTCTCTCTCTCTCTCTCCTTACGACTCCTAGGGGGAACATATGTATGGCCATTTATTATTTTGCCATGCAGAGAAAAAAAATGCAGCCTGCACATGGTTAATTGCATCATCTACAATTGTAGCATTTGGGAACCATCAATACTGTGTATGAGTTCTCTCTCTCTCTCTCTCTCTCTCTCTCTCTCTCTCTCTCTCTCTCTCTCTCTCTCTCTCTCTCTCTCTCTCTCTCTCTCTCTCTCTCTCTCTCTCTCTCTCTCTCTCTCTCTCTCATTATTGCATTGTCATTGGGGATTAATTGTTGGTTCATTGTTTGTTTGTTTTCTATATGCAGATTTATTTTCCCTCCTGCCTTCATCACACACACAGGACCAAATCTGGTGTAGTAGGGGTGATAAGACTTGATGTCTCTGCATCTTCAAAGGGAACCAACCAAATTCCTGCCGTGTTTGTCTTCAAAGAGAGGATGAGGGTTGTCACTGATTCCTAGAAGAGCAGCTACTGCTACAGTGAGGGAAAAAAAAGTATTTGATCCCCTACTAATTTTGTACGTTTGCCCACTGACAAAGACATGATCAGTCTATAAAATTAATGGTAGGTTTATTTGAACAGTGAGAGACAGAATAACAACAACAAAATCCAGAAAAACGCATGTCAAAAATGTTATAAATTGATTTTTCATTTTAATGAGGGAAATAAGTATTTGACCCCTCTGCAAAACATGACTTAGTACTTGGTGGCAAAACCCTTGTCGAAGTTTCTTGTAGTTGGCCACCAGGTTTGCACACATCTCAGGAGGGATTTTGTCCCACTCCTCTTTGCAGATCTTCTCCAAGTCATTAAGGTTTCAAGGCTGACGTTTGGCAACTCGAACCTTCAGCTCCCTCCACAGATTTTCTATGGGATTAAGGTCTGGAGACTGGCTAGGCCACTCTAGGACCTTAATGTGCTTCTTCTTGAGCCACTCCTTTGTTGCCTTGGCCGTGTGTTTTGGGTCATTGTCATGCTGGAATACCCATCCACGACCCATTTTCAATGCCCTGGCTGAGGGAATGAGGTTCTCACCCAAGATTTGACGATACATGGCCCCGTCCATCGTCCCTTTGATGCGGTGAAGTTGTCCTGTCCCCTTAGCAGAAAAACACCCTCAAAGCATGTTTCCACCTCCATGTTTGACGGTGGGGATGGTGTTCTTGGGGTCATAGGCAGCATTCCTCCTCCTCCAAACACGGCGAGTTGAGTTGATGCCAAAGAGCTCCATTTTGGTCTCATCTGACCACAACACTTTCACCCAGTTCTCCTCTGAATCATTCAGATGTTCATTGGCAAATTTCAGACAGCCCTGTATATGTGCTTTCTTGAGCAGGGGGACCTTGCGGGCGCTGCAGGATTTCAGTCCTTCACGGCATAGTGTGTTACCAATTGTTTTCTTGGTGACTATGGTCCCAGCTGCCTTGAGATCATTGACAAGATCCTCCCGTGTAGTTCTGGGCTGATTCCTCACCGTTCTCATGATCATTGCAACTCCACGAGGTGAGATCTTGCATGGAGCCCCAGGCCGAGGGAGATTGACAGTTATTTTGTGTTTCTTCCATTTGCGAATAATCACACCAACTGTTGTCACCTTCTCACCAAGCTGCTTGGCGATGGTCTTGTAGCCCATTCCAGTCTTGTGTAGGTCTACAATCTTGTCCCTGACAACCTTGGAGAGCTCTTTGGTCTTGGCCATGGTGGAGAGTTTGGAATCTGATTGATTGATTGCTTCTGTGGACAGGTGTCTTTTATACAGGTAACAAGCTGAGATTAGGAGAACTCCCTTTAAGAGTAAAATACTTATTTCCCTCATTAAAATGCAAATTAATTCATAACATTTTTGACATGCGTTTTTCTGGATTTGTTGTTATTCTGTTTCTCACTGTTCAAATAAATCTACCATTAAAATGATAGACTGATCATTTCTTTGTCAGTGGGCAAACGTACAAAATCAGCAGGGGATCAAATACTGTTTTCCCTCACTGTATGTCTATCTCTTGTTACAATCAAAACAAACAAAAACGTGAACTCTCATACCTTAGGCGTTTGGCAAAATACACACATTGTGTCACGTTCAGCAGGGTGCAACATACCGGCACTGAACATTGCAGATAGAAATGTCATGAATAGAGCTGACACTATTCCTTATTCTACATGTCAGTGAGGTATGTCTGTCCTACACAATATTTGAAAAGTTACAATGTTGTGCTCTGCTGAACACAGCCCTACATTGTTCTTATTGGACACCTTGTTTCACTCAGTTTTTGACCATTTTTGTTCTGTGCCTACTGAATACAGAGTAGCTGGTACCAGGCAGAGGACGCGTACTCCCAGCAAACCGGGAACATTCCCAGAACATTAGCTAAGATTCACATTAAGTTCTAGTTTGGGTTTTTATCTTACTTTGGGATGATACCATCCCAAAAACATTTTATAAAATAAAATACATGTTTTAAATGAAATATCCTTGGAATGTTCTCCTAACATTCACTAAAATGTTGTGAACAACATCTATAACAACCACCACAGAACATTCCCCAAAAGTTCTAATTAGGTTTCCAGGTTACAACACAATGTACCAGTAATGTTTTCCCAGCAAACCAAAATTGGTTCTGTGAAAGTTCCCAGAATATTCGTTAGGTTGTGGCAAATGTTCTCATAACACAAGAACTGTCCAGTCATGCTGATGATTACATAATGTTTGCATAAAACATTTGCCTGATGTTGCAAGAACGTTCCCAGAACATGTTTTATCTGTTCTTGAAAGTTTCCCAGAATGTTTCATTAGGTTGTGGGAACATCACAAAATATATGTTCCCAAAACACAAAAACTGTCCAGTTGTGCGGATGATTCTTACAATATTTATTTTAAGGTGCAAAAAACAGTCACCTGATGTTACAAGAACGTTCCAAGAAATACATTGAATCTGTTCTTTAAAGGTCCCCAGAATGTTTATTTAGGTTGTAGTATCCCAATACACTAAAACTGTCCAGTCGTGCTGACATTCTGATAATGTTTGTATCAGGGTACAAAAAAAAACATTCCTTTGATGTTGCAGGAATGTTGGCAGAACAGCCTATCTGAGTTATTTTAAAGGTTCCCAGAACATTTAATTAGGTTGTGGGAACAGTGTGGATACATTGTTCCCACAAGAGAGAGGTTCCCGAAACACAAAATATGCTCAGTTGTGATGACATTCATGCAATGTTTAAGCTAGGTTGCACAGGACATTCCCTTAATGTTGCAAGAATATTCTTGTGATATTCACGAAGGTTGCACAGAACATTCCCACAATGTTGCATAATGTTCCACAATTTCCAAATATGTCAGTTTTTATGACGTTCATAGCATATTTGTTTAGGTTGAACTTGTATTCTTGTGTAAAATACAGTGTTACAAGTACACAGCATATGAAGAGGATGGGAACATTTTAATAACTCAGAAATTGTGTTGGCCTGATTGACATATTAGACTTAAAAAATATGGTTGGGTTTGTATGATTAAATGCTGTTCAGATGTCCTGTGAGTTAAATTAAAATGCCATGTGTCTCTATAGTACCTTCAAATGTGAATGGCCATTCAATCTGGAGAGGAACATAATGGGGATGTATTACAATCTGCTTTAAGGAGCTACAACTTTGCATACTGAGCATGTTGTTGTAATATTAGGTAAAACTTAAATATAACATTTTCTAAATGTTCCTGAAATGTTCTGAGGACCTCCAAGAAAAGATTAAATGTATATTGCATGAACATCAATGGAATATTCTAAAACAAATATGCTATGAACGTCATAAAAACAGACTTATTTGGAAATTGTGGAACATTGTTCAACATTGTGGAAATGTTCTGTGCAATCTATATGAATATCACAAGAATATTCTTGCAGCATCCCAGACAACTCCCAGAACTTAATTAAATGTTCTGCGAACCTTTAAAGAATTTAGACCAGGTGTTCTGTCAACATTCTTACAACATTATAGGAATGTCCTGTGCAACCTAACTTAAACATTGTATGAATGTCATCACAACTGAGTATATTTTGTGTTTTGGGAACCTATCTCTTGTAATGTACCAACACTGTTCCCATAACCTAATTAAATGTTCTGGGAACCTTTAAAGAATTTAGACCAGGTGTTCTGTCAACATTCTTACAACATTATAGGAATGTCCTGTGCAACCTAACTTAAACATTGTATGAATGTCATCACAACTGAGTATATTTTGTGTTTTGGGAACCTATCTCTTGTAATGTACCAACACTGTTCCCATAACCTAATTAAATGTTCTGGGAACCTTTAAAGAACTTAGAAAGGCTGTTCTGTAAAAATTCTAGCAACATCAAAGGAATGTTTTGTTCACACTGAAACAAACAATATCTGAATGTCACCTCAACTGGACAGTTTTAGTGTTTTGGGAACATACTGTATATTTTGTGATGTCCCAACAATGTTCTCACCAGACAATTCCCACAACCTAATGAAACATTCTGGGAACATTTTTAAAGAACAGTTAAATGTTTTCTAGGAATATTCTTGCAACATCAGGTAAATGGTTTTTGCACCTTAAAAGAAACATTGTAGAATCATCAGCCCGACTGGACAGTTTTGTGTTATGAGAAAATTTGCCGCAACCTAATGAATGTTCTGGGAACTTTCACAGAACCAATTTTGGTTTGCTGGTCTACCTCTTACTTTTCAGTGTGGCCTCCTCTTCCTCATCCTCTTCCTCCTCTTCCTCCTCCTCACCAGGTGTGTTGTTCTTCTCCCACAGAGAAGCTGGTACCAGACAGAGGACTACTACCTGTTACTCTTCAGTGTTGCCATCTGTGGCCTGCGCTTCATCAGCTTCAGCCTGGAGCACTGCTGGCGCCCCCTGGAGGCTGTAGGACTACTGGCTGACAGCCTACTCCTTCTACCATCCTTTGTTCTACAACGGACCCATCCTCACCTATAAGGACTTCCTCCAACAGGTGAAATATCAGCCAATTAGCTGTTAGGACAGGTGATATATCAGCCAATGAGCTTTCAGGGCAAGAGGAAGTCAGGTGAAGTCAGCCAATGAGCTGACCGGGCAGGAGGAAGTCAGCCAATATCAGCCAATGAGCTTTCATCTTCAAAGACTTCCTCCAACAGGTGGGATATCAGCCAATCAGCTGTCATGTGAGAAATCAGCAAAGATCTGACAAGAAAGGCCCCAATTTTCAAGCAATTTTCCCCCACTGGGTACTCCGTTAAATTTTTATTTGAGAGCAATTGACCCTTCGCTAAGCCCCACCCCAGAATTTTGGGCAAGCAATTGCAGCACTCCAATGGATAGAGTCCAACACCTGGTACAAGCTCATGTTTGAAACACATGAAAGCCATTGAGGGCATTAGAAAAACGGTTTTCATCCCCCCCAAAAATGGTTTAAATAATTGAACAGTGCACCAGGTGTCACGATCGTTTATGGATGAGACGGACCAAGGCGCAGCGTGATAAGCGTACATATTTATTAACGGACTGAACACGAACAAAACAACAAACAAACGATACGTGAAGTCCAAGGTAGACTAATAACATACCTATACGGCACAAGATCCCACACAGACTGGTGCCAAACGGCTGCCTAAGTATGGTCCCCAATCAGAGACAACGAGCTACAGCTGCCTCTGATTGGGAACCACCCTGGCCAACATAGATCTACACGATCTAGACACTCAACATAGAAAACTAAACATAGAAACTACACACCCTGGCTCAACATTTAAGAGTCCCCAGAGCCAGGGCGTGACACCAGGGGTACTTGCTACTGTGATTCCTGAAATGCAGAGCCTGTTGATGGAGTTTTTAAAAAATATGAAAATATACTTTTGTTACATTGTTAGCTAGCTCTCTGTCTTATTGACCACCCAACGTTGCTAGCTATCCAGTTAATATAACTTGTTTTTTCGAAATGTTTGTAAGCTAGTTAAGTTAACCATGTTATGAATACAACTCTCATCTGCTGTCGACATCAGGATACGATTTGAGAGCACTAATTAGCTCCAAAAGTGTTTAGTAACTTTGGCTGCATGCTGACAGCGCATTCAGAGCCAGTGGCTAGCCCCACTACAACCTTCATTTTACCAGGTTCCTGTGAAGCAATTGTAATGACAGTCCACCACAACATACCAGAGAGTCTCCTGATTAGCAAGGGGTAGTCTGTTTAATTTAATTGTATATTTGAGATCATTGTGACAGGATTTCGGCAGTGGTTAGAAGGGGAATTGGGCTTCCCAGGAAAATGTTGTCCGAGGTTGCAACAGTAACCAAGGGGGGCGGGACTTTTTGTTGTTGTTGGGCAAATGGGTAATGGAGCAAGATCAAGAGGAATCCCATTGGTTACAAACTTTTGCTTTCCTAATTGAAACATCACTCCAACTCTCAATTTTCTCGTCACAGATTTGAAAAGACAAGTCCGTGTTGCAAGATTTATTTCAGTGATTCCTCTCTCTCTGGTGTAGTTTTAGACTCTGTGAGTGTGATGGCTCAGGGATTTCTCCGTGCCTTTGGGTGAAGTTCTGACTGATCGAGTTTTAGAAGAGCTAAATTAAACTCTGGTGGAAAAAGTGCTGCAATGATCTGTTGCTGTATCTCTACTGAGTCAGCAGTCACCATACTTCATACCCCACACAGCACCAGACTTGGGTTCAAATACTATTTGGAATCTTTGAGCGTTTGCTTTAGCCTGCCTGGAGGGCAGGTGGGAGGGGTTTGCACTTTTGGTACTTTTTTTATTGCCTCCATCACAACAGGCAAGCTCAATCAAGCACGGTTAAAGTCGTTGAAAAGATTTCAAATAGTATCTGAACCCAGGTATGCAAATCACAGCAGCTCCTGTTGGGCTACCACAATGCACTTCGTGTGTTTCTGTTTTTCTACTGCAGGAAAAACCCATCCCCTCAAATACTATGCACTGCAGTAGGTGAGCTGCTAGAGGTGGGAAAGTAGTGGGTGCGATGTTCTCACACAGCATTGTACATAGTGTTTTCCAGTGGGACAAGACAGTGGGGGGAAAAGCTGAAGCTAGGAAGAATCTGATGACAGGCAATACATTTTTTTTTGCTAGTTTGGTAGGGAGAAGAGAGATAATGTCTGTGTTCCAAAGCAGGTTGACGATTATTGGGATGAGTCTTGTCCTTGAGGCAGAAATTAGCGATTTCTGCTACATGGGCCAGCAGCAAAGTCAAAATTGGCTATATTGTAAAAATTCATGATTTTTTTTTTTGCTTTTTGTTCTTATAGTTAGGGTTAGGCATTAGGGTTAGCAGTGTGGTTAAGATTAGGGTTAAGATTTAAAATGACTTTGTGACTTTGTGGCTGTGCCAGCTAGTGACCACTGCAGAGTGGTGGGCTGTAAAGTAGAGTGTGAGTTTTGTGTGATTGTTGCAGATGCAGATACCTGTAGAGGAGCCTAGTGGTAGGATGACGTTCCTCTCACTGCTGACCAACGCTGGGAGGATCTGTGTGTGGTAGCTTATAGCACACTATACAGGCCAACAAAACATATCTGGAGATCCTGCCGCCTTGGGCCTTGGGTAAGTGTTTCTGTGTGTGTGTGTGTGTGTGTGTGTGTGTGTGTGTGTGTGTGTGTGTGTGTGTGTGTGTGTGTGTGTGTGTGTGTGTGTGTGTATGTGCTGTGTGTGTGTGTGTGTGTGTGTGTGTTCTGTTCAGTTGCCTGAAAGCAGAACTTTTGGGACCTACCACTGTGAATTTCATAACGTAAGCATTTTTCCTGAGAGAGAGACACTTAGTAGGTAGCTTGTAAAGTATAGCAGTGAAGGTATGACTGAACTTGTTTTGTCAGCAGGGAAATACAAGGTTCTCAGGCAGCCTAAGGGTTTTTGAGATTGAAGGCCTGTAAGTGTAGTTTTACGAAGTAGAACACAAGTTGACAGCTGCTTTTAAATTCTCTTTATTCTTAATCATGGAGCTAATGAAGTACACTACCAGTCAAAAGTTTTAGAACACCTACTTATTCAAGTTTTTTTTACTATTTTCTACATTGTAGAATAATAGTGAAGACATCAAAACTATGAAATAACACATATGGAACCAAAAAAAGTGTTAAACAAATCAAAATATATTTTATATTTGAGATTATTTGCCTTGATGACAGCTTTGCACACTCTTGGCATTCTCTCAACCAGCTTCACCTGGAATGCATTTCCAACAGTATTGAAGGAGTTCCCACATATGCTGAGCACTTGTTGGCTGCTTTTCCTTCACTCTGTGGTCCGACTCATCCCAAACCATCTCAATTTGGTTGAGGTCGGGGAATTGTGAAGGCCAGGTCATCTGATGCAGCACTCCATCACTCTCCTTCTTGGTCAAATAGCCCTTACACAGCCTGGAGGTGTGTTGGGTCATTGTCCTGTTGAAAAACAAATGATAGTCCCACTAAGCCCAAACCAGATGGGATAACGTAGGTGTTGTAAAACTTTTGACCGGTAGTGTAGGTTGGTATGTCACCAACCAGTCTGCACTCTGCCATCTGCAGTAAGCAATATGGCAGCCATTCTCCACCTGGTCTATCAGAGGGCAAGACCACAATATTACAAACACGGATCCAATCCTCTCAGAAATACAGTTGAAGTCGGAAGTTTACATACACCTTAGCCAAATACATTTAAACTCAGTTTTTCACAATTCCTGACATTTAGTCCTAGTACAAATTCCCTGTTTTAGGTCAGTTAGGATCACCACTTTATTTTAAGAATGTGAAATGTCAGAATAATAGAAGAGAGAATGATTTATTTCAGCTTTTATTTCTTTCATCACATTCCCAGTGGGTAAGAAGTTTACATACACTCAATTAGTATTTGGTAGCATTGCCTTTAAATTGTTTAACTTGGGTCAAACATTTCGGGTAGCTTTCCACAAGCTTCCCACAATAAGTTGGGTGAATTTTGGCCAATTCCTCCTGACAGAGCTGGTGTAACTGAGAATTTCAACAAGCATTTTGCTACGGCTGGCCATGCTTTCCACCTGGCTACCACTACCCTGGCCACCAGCTCTGCACCCTCCGCTGCAACTTGCCCATGCCCACCTCGCTTCTCCTTCACACAAATCCAGACAGCTGATGTTCTGAAAGAGCTGCAAAATCTGGACCCCTACAAATCTTCTGGGCTAGACAATCTGGACCCTTTCTTTCTAAAACTAGCCACCGAAATTGTCGCAACCCCTATTACTAGCCTGTTCAACCTCTCTTTCGTAACGTCTGAGATCCCCAGAGATTGGAAAGCTGCCGCGGTCATCCCCCTCTTCAAAGGGGGTGACACTAGATCCAAACTGTTACAGACCCATATCCATCCTGCCCTGCCTTTCAAAAGTTTTTGAAAGCCAAGACAACAAACAGATCACCGACCATTTCGAATCCCACCGTACCTTCTCCGCTATGCAATCCGGTTTCCGAGCTGGTCATGGGTGCACTTCAGCCACGCTCAAGGTCCTAAACGATATTATAACCGCGATCGATAATAGACAGTACTGTGCAGCCGTTTTCATTGACCTGGCCAAGGCTTTCGACTCTGTCAACCACCACATTCTTATTGGCAGACTAAATAGCCTTGGTTTCTCAAATGACTGCCTCGCCTGGTTCACCAACTACTTCTCAGATAGAGTTCAATGTGTCAAATCGGAGGGCCTGTTGTCTGGACCTATGGCAGTCTCTATGGGGGTGCCACAGGGTTCAATTCTTGGGCCGACTCTTTTCTCTGTGTATATCAATGACGTCGTTCTTGCTGCTGGTGACTCTCAGATCCACCTCTACGCAGACGACACCATTTTGTATACATCTGGCCCTTCATTGGACACTGTGTTAACAAACCTCCAAACGAGCTTCAATGTCATACAACACTCCTTCAGTAGCCTCCAACTGCTCTTAAACACTAGTAAAACTAAATGCATGCTCTTCAACCGAACGCTGCTTGCACCCGCCCACCCGACTAGAATCACTATTCTCGACGGGTCTGACCTAGAGTATGTGGACAACTACAAATATCTAGGTGTCTGGTTAGACTGTAAACTCTCCTTCCAGACTCACATTAAGAATCTCCAATCCAAAGTTAAATCTAGAATCGGTTTCCTATTTCGCAACAAAGCCTCCTTCACTCATGCTGCCAAACATGCCCTCGTAAAACTGACTATCCTACCGATCCTTGACTTCGGCGATGTCATTTACAAAATAGCCTCCAACACTCTACTCAGCAAATTGGATGTAGTCTATCACAGTGCCATCCGTTTTGTCTCCAAAGCCCCATATAATACCCACCACTGTGACCTGTACGCTCTTGTTGGCTGGTCCTCACTACTTATTCGTCGCCAAACCCACTGGCTCCAGGCCATCTATAAATCACTGCTAGGCAAATCCCCGCCTTATCTTAGCTCATTGGTCACCATAGCAACACCCACCCGTAGTCTGCGCTCCAGCGGGTATATCTCACTGGTCATCCCCAAAGCCAACACCTCCTTTGGCCGCAATTCCTTCCAGTTCTCTGCTGCCAATGACTGGAACAAATTGCAAAAATCTCTGAAGCTGGAGACACTTATCTCCCTCACTAACTTTATGCATCAGTTGTCAGAGCACCTTACCGATCACTGCACATGTACACAGCCCATCTGAAATTGTCACGGTTCAGACAGACGACAAGAGGACCACAATTGCGTCACACCAGAAAGTTTATTAAAACTTAAGGGAAAAGGGAAGTAGGGAGTGAGTGAAGGCTCCAGGGGTTATCCCGTCCAATGTGCTGGGTCTGTGCCCCCCAGTGGCAGCGATGCGTCCGATGACGCCGGTGGTTGGTGGTCCAGAAGTCCTGGGGGGAGGAAACACAGACACAACGGGCGGATGAAACAAGGCAGAAGTACAGTTCAAGGGAAATCCAAATACGTTGTAGCAAGGCAGAAGGCTGGTCAGAGTTACCGGGGTCGAAGAGTAGTCAGGAGTCGTAATGGCAGAGAGCAGGTCTGGTTTTCCTGGGGCAGAAGAGTATCCAAGAATCAGGCAGGTCCGGGGTCACAAAACAAGGGTGAGCCAGAAGCGCGAGCACACAGGTTCGGGTGTGAGCTTTGCAGACGATCTGACAAAGGAGAGCTGAAAGACGGGACTTTAAATACTGGGAGAGGTTAGTGGGTAATGCAGCGCAGCTGGCAGAGTAATTAGAGCCGAGCAGAGCAGGAACAGGTGGAGCTCATAGGGCTGAGTAGAGAGAGAGAGATGAGCAGAGTGGAAGATAGTGGAAACACATTAAGGTGGTAACCCGGTGGAGTGAGAGGGCTCATGACAGAACCCCCCCAAGGGACGGCCCCAGAAGTCCCAAGAGCAACACCACGCCGGGCGGGAGGAGGGGAGCCGGAGGAGGGCTAGAACTCCTCCGAACGGTCCGAGCGAACGCCCTCATCCTCGGAGGAAGCCGGAGGGCCGTGGTCGGGAGATGGGACAGGTCCCGAGACAGGATCAGGCACAGGACAGGAAGCCGAGCGGGCAGGACGGTTAGGGGATCCCTCTGGGGCGGCCCCTACGGATTGCAGGTTGATCAGGATGCCGTTGGTGGAAGGCGGTGATGAGAGTCCTATCCACAATCCGACTAGCTGGCACCCAGGTCCTTTCCTCAGGTCCATAGCCCTCCCAGTCAATGAGGTACTGAGACCCCTACCCCTCCGTCTGGACCGAAGCAGGCGGCGGACGGTGTAAACCAGACCACCATCGACGAGCCGTGGAGGAGGAGGACAAGGCGCAGCAGGGACCAGCGGACTCTCATGAATGGGCTTAATCTTAGACACATGGAAAGTGGGGTGCACCCTCATGGAATTAGGCAGTTGGAGCCGGACAGCAGTTGGGCTAATCACTCTTATGATAGGGAATGGGCCAATGAACCGAGGTGCCAACTTCTGCGACTCCACCCTGAGTGGCAGGTTCCTTGATGACAACCACACCCTTTGACCAACATGGTAGGTGGGAGCAGGGATTCTCCGACGGTTGGCCCCGGTAGTGTAGCTGGCAACGGATCTGAGAAGTGTGGCTCGGGCCTGTGACCAGGTGCGGCGACATCGACGGGCAAACGCAAGTGCAGATGGGCAAGTAACCTCCCCTTCCTGACTGGCAAATAGAGGAGGCTGGTATCCATAAACACATTGGAAAGGGGACATACCGATGGCAGAGCAGGTCAGAGAATTGTGTGCGTACTCCACCCATGTCAATTGCTGCGACCAGGAGTGGGGGTTGCGTGAAGTCATGCATCGCAGTGCCTTCTCGAGCTCCTGATTTGCCCGCTCTGACTGCCCATTGGATTGGGGATGGAATCCGGAAGTCAGACTGACTGTGGCTCCCAGCAGGTGACAGAACTCCTTCCAAAAAGCGGAGGAGAATTGTGGACCACGGTCAGAAACTACATCCTTTGGCAGTCCGTGGATCCGGAAGACGTGTTCCAGGACCACCTGGGCGGTCTCCTTGGCGGTTGGGAGCTTGGGGAGGGGAATGAAGTGTGCCATCTTGCTGAATCGGTCAACTATGGTGAGAATGACGGTCTTGCCCCTTGAAGGGGGCAGCCCCGTGACAAAGTCAAGGGCGATGTGAGACCAGGGACGTCTGGGCACAGGCAGGGGCTGCAGCAATCCGGCTGGGGGCTGGCAGGACGACTTGTGTTGGTTGCAGATGGGGCAGGCTTGGACGAATTCCCGTACATCCTTTCTCAGAGCGGGCCACCAGAACCTCTGGGCGAGCAGGTTGTAAGTGCGGGTGGAGCCAGGGTGACAAGCTAGGCGGGAGTCATGTCCCCACTGAACGACCTGGGACCTTAGGTTTTCGGGGACAAAAAGGCGGTCAGCTGGGCAAGTGCTGGGACCGGGCTGGTTACGGAGAGCTTCCAGCACCTGTTCCTCAACAGCCCAGGTCAGAGCTGCTACGATGCAGGGACTTGGCAGAATCGACACAGGATCCTTGGAGGGGTTGTCATCCTTCTGGAATTGACGGGAGAGGGCGTCTGGCTTGGTGTTGCGTGATCCAGGCCGGTATGACAGAGTGAAATTAAACCTGGTGAAGAACAGGGCCCAGCGGGACTGCCTGGAGTTCAACCGCTTGGCCGCGTGGATGTACTCCAAGTTCTTATGATCGGTCCAAACGAGAAATGGAATGGTGGACCCCTCCAGCCAGTGACGCCACTCCTCCAAGGCAAGCTTCACAGCCAGCAGCTCTCGGTTCCCTATGTCGTAATTGCACTCAGAGGGGGACAACCGACGTGAGAAAAAGGCACAGGGATGGAGCTTCCTATCCTCCGCAGCCCACTGGAGAAATCACAGCACCAACTCCCACATCCGAGGCGTCCACCTCCACAATGAATTGCCGGTCCACGTCAGGCATCTGGAGGATGGGAGCGGAGGTGAACCTTACCTTGAGGGTACTGAAGGCCTTGTCGGCTGCTGGGGTCCAGGTGAAGGGTTGCTTGGTGCTGGTTAGAGCAGTGAGAGGGGCAGCAACGGTACTGTAGTTCCGGATAAACTTTCTATAGAAGTTAGCAAACCCCAGAAACTGTTGCAGCTTCTTTCTGTTCTCCGGAACTGGCCATGACGTGACTGCTGATACTTTGGCAGGATCCATTTGGATACTTCCCTCTGCCACTATGTACCCCAGGAAGGCCACTGTCTTGACGTGAAACTCACATTTCTCTGCCTTGGCGTAGAGGGAATTCTCCAGAAGACGATGAAGGACTTGCTGGACATGGCGGGTGTGTTCAGACAGGTTTCTGGAGTAGATTAAGATGTCATCCAGGTAAACGAAGACAAACTTGTTTAACATGTCCCGCAGTACATCATTCACTAGAGCCTGGAACACAGCAGGAGCATTGGTGAGGCCAAAAGGCATAACCAGATACTCGTAGTGGCCTGTTGGTGTATTGAATGCGGTCTTCCATTCATCTCCCTCCCGGATCCGCACTAGGTGGTAAGCGTTTCTGAGATCCAACTTGGTAAAAACAGTGGCTCCCTGGAGCAACTCAAAAGCAGAGGTGAGCAGAGGGAGAGGGTAACGGTTTTTCACTGTGATGTCGTTGAGTCCCCTGTAGTCGATGCAGGGGCGAAGAGATCCGTCCCTCTTCCCCACAAAGAAGAAGCCAGCACCAGCCGGAGATGAAGATGAACGGATCAATCCTGTGGACAGAGAGTCATTGATGTAGTCCTCCATGGACCTTCTTTCAGGAGCAGACAACGACTAAAGACGGCCCCTTGGAGGGGCTGTTCCAGGGAGGAGGTCGATGGCACAGTCGTACGGTCGGTGAGGGGGCAGAGATGTGGCTCTTGCTTTGTTAAACACTTCTCTGAGACCATGGTAGCATTCTGGGACATGGGAGAGGTCAGGGCGGAGTTAGTAGGTACTGGCCGAGGGGGTAGTGCGGCAGCAAGCAGGCAGGTTCGGTGGCAGTCCTCTCCCCACTCCCTGATCACCCCGGTCACCCAGTCGAGCTGAGGGTTGTGCCGGCGGAGCCATGGGTAACCCAGGATGAGGGGTTGGCCTGGAGAGGGGAGCAGGTGAAACTGGATAGTCTCTTGATGGTTTCCGGACAGACCCATCAAGACCGGGGCCGTGACATGAGTGACCGATCCGAGTAAGTGTCCGTCCAGTGCCCGGGCAGGAATAGGAGGTGTCAAACGGAGGTTCTCCAGTCCCAGTTGGCGTGCCAGCTTGATGTCCATTATGTTGGCTTCGGCGCCAGAATCCACCAGAGCAGCCAGGGTGTGAGTAGAGTCAGAGAGGCGGAGGTGAACTTGCAGCAAGGGTTTGCGGTCGGAGGACTGGATGGTCATTGAGCTCAACCGGACTCCCCCTATGCCCGGTGAGCTTCGGCTTTTAAAGGGCAGGTTACCACACAATGTCCATCACCTCCACAATAGAGGCAGAGGTTTGAGGTGAAGCGGCGCTGGCGCTCTGCAGGAGTGAGAGAGGCTCGCCCAATCTCCATAGGCTCAGACTGATCAAGCTGACTTGGGTGAGTGGCAGTAGCTGACAGGAGCCCAGTCGGATCTCTCCGAATGCCGGTAGTTGGTGGACCTTGGCGCCCCCTCTCACGACGACGGGTCTGTATCCTTCTGTCGATCCGGACAGTCAGTGCGATGGCTTCATCAAGAGTGGAAGGCAGTTCATGGGAGACCAACTCGCCTCTGATATAGTCAGCCAAGCTATGGAAGAACGCGTCCACCAACGATGGTGTGTTCCAAGAACTTCGTCTTGCCAGGGTTCGGAAGTCGATGGAATGGTCTGCGACTGTACGTCTGCCTTGTCGAATACTGAACAGTTCACGAGACGCCTCTGCGGTTGGTGAATCCAGGTCAAACACCTTCAGCATCTCCTCAGCAAACAGGTCGAAGGTTGCACATGCGGGGGTTTGACGTTCGAACTCTGCTGTTCCCCAGAGTCGAGCTCGGCCCGTCAGGTGAGTGATGGCATACCCGACCCTAGCCCCCTCCGTGGCGAAGGTCCTTGGCTGCAAGGAGAACTGAAGTCGGCAGCTAGTCAGGAATGGCCGGACCTGGGTAGAATCGCCGTTGAACCGCTCGGGGTTTCCAATCTTGGGTTCCGGGGCAGCGGCTGAAATGACCGGGGCAGGTAACTCGGAGGCAGGGCTGGTGGGCAGACTGGCTGGGGTAAGGTTGGTGAGGAGTTGGATGATCCTGGCGAGTTGTTGTTGCTGCTGCTGGGACTGCTGCTGGTGCTGCTGGAACTGCTGATGCTGTTGGTGGCCGACCTGAAGCAGAGAGGTGATGTCGCCGCTCATGCGACCTAGCTCTCTCTCAGTGTGTTCCAGGCGTAGCATGGCGGTGGGTTGCTCAGGTTCTTCGGTTTCCATGTCGGGGGAAGTGTGCGCTGAGTCCATGATGGTCAGATCGTACTGTCACGGTTCAGACAGACGACAAGAGGACCACAATTGCGTCACACCAGAAAGTTTATTAAAACTTAAGGGAAAAGGGAAGTAGGGAGTGAGTGAAGGCTCCAGGGGTTATCCCGTCCAATGTGCTGGGTCTGTGCCCCCCCAGTGGCAGCGATGCGTCCGATGACGCCGGTGGTTGGTGGTCCAGAAGTCCTGGGGGGAGGGAAACACAGACACAACGGGGCGGATGAAACAAGGCAGAAGTACAGTTCAAGGGAAATCCAAATACGTTGTAGCAAGGCAGAAGGCTGGTCAGAGTTACCGGGGGTCGAAGAGTAGTCAGGAGTCGTAATGGCAGAGAGCAGGTCTGGTTTTCCTGGGGCAGAAGAGTATCCAAGAATCAGGCAGGTCCGGGGTCACAAAACAAGGGTGAGCCAGAAGCGCGAGCACACAGGTTCGGGGTGTGAGCTTTGCAGACGATCTGACAAAGGAGAGCTGAAAGACGGGACTTTAAATACTGGGAGAGGTTAGTGGGTAATGCAGCGCAGCTGGCAGAGTAATTAGAGCCGAGCAGAGCAGGAACAGGTGGAGCTCGTTAGGCTGAGTAGAGAGAGAGAGATGAGCAGAGTGGAAGATAGTGGAAACACATTAAGGTGGTAACCCGGTGGAGTGAGAGGGCTCATGACAGAAATTAGCCCGCCCAACTACCTCATCCCCATATTGTTATTTATTTTGCTCATTTGTACCCCAGTATCTCTATTTGCACATCATCTCTTGCACATCTATCATTCCAGTGTTAATACTAATTGTAATTATTTTGCACTATAGCCTATTTATTGCCTTACCTCCATAACTTGCTACATTTGCACACACTGTATATATATGTATTTCTGTTGAATTTTTGACTTTGTTTTGTTTTACCCCATATGTAACTCTGTGTTGTTGTTTTTATCGCACTGCTTTGCTTTATCTTGGCCAGGTCGCAGTTGTAAATGAGAACTTGTTCTCAACTCCCGGTCGCAGCCGGCCGCGACCGGGAGACTCATGGGCGGCGCACAATTGGCCCAGCGTCGTCCAGGGTAGGGGAGGGAATGGCCGGCAGGGATGTAGCTCAGTTGATAGAGCATGGCGTTTGCAACACCAGGGTTGTGGGTTCGATTCCCACGGGGGGCCAGTATAAAAAATATATATATATGTATTCACTAACTGTAAGTCGCTCTGGATAAGAGCGTCTGCTAAATGACTAAAATGTAAATGTAAATGTAAACTGGTTTACCTGGTTAAATAAAGGTGAAATAAAAAATAAAAAAGGTTTGTAGGCCTCCTTGCTCGCACATGCTTTTTCAGTTCTGCCCACAAATTTTATATAGGATTGAGGTCAGGGCTTTGTGATGGCCACTCCAATACCTTGACTTTGTCGTCCTTAGGCCATTTTGCCACAACTTTGGAAATATGCTTGGGGTCATTGTCCATTTGGAAGACCCATTTGCGACCAAGCTTTAACTTCCTGACTGATGTCTTGAGATGTTGCTTCAATATATCCACATAATTTTCCTTCCTCATGATGCCATCTATTTTGTGAAGTGCACCAGTCCCTTCTGCAGAAAAGCACCCCCACAGCATGATGCTGCCACCCCCGTGTTTCACGGTTGGGATGGTGTTCTTCGGCTTGCAAGCCCCCCCTTTTTCCTCCATTGTTTGTACAGATGAAGGTGGTACCTTCAGGCGTTTGGAAATTGCTCCCAAGGATGAACCAGACTTGTGGAGGCCTACAATCATTTTCTGGAATTTTCCAAGCTGTTTAAAGGCACAGTCAACTTAGTGTATGTAAACTTCTCTGACTCACTGGAATTGTGATACAGTGAATTATAAGTGAAATAATCTGTCTGTAATGTATGTAAACTTCCGACTTCAACTGTACCCAAGTACCTAGGGGTTGGAGCTATGGGTTTATTGTTTTGATTCAGGGCTATTCTCCATGCAGTCTATCTGCTAGTCCACTATTGAACACTCAGATGGGGCAGGTAAAGGTATATTATTTTGACTTTGTGCATCTCAAATGGAACCCTATACCCTATGTAGTGAACTACTTTTGACCAGGGCCCATATAGCTCAGGTCAATAGTAGTGCACTATAAAGGGAATAGGGTGCCATTTGGAATTCAATCAGTGACTGCTGCTCTCTCGTGAAGAACATGGAATGGCTTTTCTATATGTGGACAGTAGTAGGAGCACAATGCGCAATGCATCCTACATGTAATAACACAAAGCAATTCATCATGCATCTCCCATGTCGGCAACAGATCATTTAAATGGAAATCCTGTTAGTCAGTCAGTGTCGATGTACTGTGTGTTAATAGAGAGATAGGGTTCTATGCCTTTACTACTTTGAGTGTGTCAGTCATTGTGTATGTAACCTATGTATATTCTGAGGGAGAGCTCTATTCATTTATGATAAACTCCTGGCTGTGTCTTGGCTTTGGATTCCGATCTAGAAACCTGCATGTTCTGCATAGAAATAGAATTATGGAATAATAATTCTTATTCCATACCCCAAACTCCCTGGTTCCTTGTGCGGCCCCAACGTCACTGTTCTCACAGATCTGTGTGGACTTGGTAGCTGTAAGTAGGTTATCTTGAGGACTGGAGTTCGAGAACCCTGGTATAGACCAATCATTTTAGAAGTTGTACAGGAAACTCTTTAAAAAAAGGATTCCGAAAGAGTTATTCAGCTGTCCCCATAGGATAACCCTTTTTGGTTTCAGGTAGAACTCTTCTGGGTTTCCATGTAGAACCCTTTCCATAGAGGGTTTTACATGGAACCAAAAAAGGGTTCTACCTGAAACCAAAAAGAGTTATCCTATGGGGACAACCGAAAAACCCTTTTAGGTTCTAGATAGGGTAGTTTACTTTCTCAGCCTATCAGCCTATCAGGATACATCACTAATTAAGCTGCACAGATGTAGCTAGTGTAGCATGGCAACACATCAGTGGTAGGGTGGACGTTACAGTAATTGACTGCTGATGCTGCACTTTACTAAGTGCATGTAATCAGGCAATACAAGTTTACCAATCTCGTCTTTTGCATAGTAATGCTACCCTGTGGTTATTTTTAGATGTGCTATGCTTGTAATTACTGCATTAGACAATGTACTGGCAGATGCCAGGTTAGGGAAAGGGTATGGCTGTCAGCTATACTGTACATTTTACATGGGACAAATGGATGTCCTTTGGTTGGTGGACCATTGTTGATATGCACGGGAAACTGTTGAGTGTGAAAAACCCAGCAGCGTTGCAGTTCTTGACACAAACCGGTGCGCCTGGCACCTACTACCATACCCCGTTCAAAGGCACTTAAATGTTTTGTCTTGCCCATTCACCCTCTGAATGGCACACATACACAATCCATCTCTCAATTGTCTCAAGGCTTAAACATTTTACCTGTCTCCTCCCCTTCATCTACAATGATTGAAGTGGTGTCGTATATGATGAATGGTGGTCATCATTGCTGTCAACAAAAAGTCCGCTATGCTGCATCGTGTTAGAGGCTTTTATTAAAATCACGAGTTTACAGCATAGATACAGACTCGCGATGTCCGGAGAACGGCTCCCCAGATTGCTATGGCCGTTCTGGGGTTTATTGTCTAAAACCCTTCTTATATAGACAATACCAAAATAAGGGTTACCCCCTCTTCTGGCCAATCACCAGTCTCCCTCGGGCGTCACCCTCCAAGCGGCACATTTCAAATAACATCATAAAACATCCCCCTCTGGCCTGAACAACCAACATTCCATTTCGTCATGAAAAACATTTAACAAAGGCATAATCTTCAGATACGATATTCCCCCTTTCGAGACGAAATAAACGTCTCGAAAACAAACAGAATAAGATTATGACTATTAACCATTTATCTCATTGAGTATCTTTAACATTAAACCAAACACATTCTCCTCTAGAGTGTAAATACCTTTCTCTGAAATACCTGTTTATGAAGTGTGAATACATTACTATGACATATGAAGAAATCTCTATGGCGTGTAAGAGCGAAAAACTGTCCAGCAGCCATCCATCCATATCAATCAAGACAGTAAAATTCTCTCACGGTCCCTCTGCCCCAGGCAACCACCGTCGGTACTCCAGATAACCTCATTAACCATGTAAATGCATTTGAAACTATGATGTAATTAAATACACATGTAAACAAAATCCTGTCCATAAATATCCATTGTACGGCTGGTCAACCCATCGAATCGTACAATGAATCTCTCCCCTTCCTAGACCTTCTGTCCCTAAACCCCATCGAAATAAACAAAAGCATCTAAGATCCTCATCTGCATTCAATAACATCAAACATCATTCTACTAAAATCAATACCTAAGAATATGACACAATTATGTATTACACATGTCTATATTTCATTGCCAACACTGGAATGTAGTCCACTACACTTCATCTCCCTGTAGTGTCCTCTTCCAATGAACTTGTTGATGATGGAATCAGCCACACCCTCCTTGTTTCATCTCCTCCAGTCATATTCTCCCTTCATATTGTCTTTGTTTGAGTATTCCAATCTCCACATGTTCTCCCAAATGCTTCTGGAATGACAAGAAAATAAACGACCAAACAGTATCTTTTGCAAAACAACATTTTCAAATTAAACCTCAACATCAATTTAAGAATATAAAAATGACCTATAAATGATGTATGAATCACATTAACCTATCCCCCCCTTGATTCATAAATCATACCAACATCACCCTACTATTAAAAAAAATAATAAAAAAAAAAAAATTTGAAAAATAATCAACTCATAAAAAAATGATATTTATCCATCAGTTCCACTTGTCCATCTTTATCCAGATCAGGAACAGTCAACACCGGCATCTGAGTGTTGTCTCCAGGCACCACTTCTCCAACCTATCTCAATCTCATAACTTTCTCAAAAGTCAGTACAAACATCACACAGTGTTATCAAAGCTGAAACTAAAATCTGACCCATCACTGCCCCTACTGGCCTAATTGATCTTGCATCCTCTCAGATCTCCCAAACACATCCCTTATAATGCATCTATAACCCCAGTGATATTATCTGAACTATCTGGACTCAAAGTATAACTAATATTTATCAATATGATCTTCCCAAATGTTACACCATACCATGGAAGAAGTCCCCCTTCTCCCTTAGACTTATTCTCCAATGGTAGGCTTGAAGACTATGACATGTAGCCATGTCATCCTTTTAACTCTAGATTTAACTGTGTCCGGTGCTATCCCTCTTATAATAGTAGAAACCTCATATGGAAGCTTAAACGTTGACCTGTAACAATATCCTATCCCCCATAGGGTAAGAATATACTCTATCATCACAAACCCACCAAATATCTCTAAAATTCCCATAGACACATTGTCAGTCAAAAGCTAATCATTTAACCATCAAAATCCTGCTTTTCTACTACCTGGTATATAAAAAATTACATTATATTTGTCATCTCTAACCTTATGTTCATGCTTATCCAAAGTTATCATATAACATCCCAATATGATATTCCCATAAACATACCCTTTACCTCATATGTTTTATTAGAACAAAATAACTTTTAGCCCTCAATGTTTCACCTGAATACTTCAGGTTTCCACTGTTACCTGACTTTACTTTCCATCTAACAATTCCCATAGGGTAATTCATTTACCCAAGAACACTTAAACCCTACTGTTCTGACACCTACATTATTTTATCTGTCAATGACTGTTGCCGATACCACAGTTATGACAAAGCATAACCCTGACCCAGACCCGCTAGAGGCTGCGCAACCGTCCAACACGTCTTGGGCTGGCATCCCCAACAGACATCAACCCTCAAGATTCCTCACTGATTCTTACAGAATGAGTTAATCTATCTCTAATTTTCACAACAGAGGAACGAGCAGTACTGACCAGATACCCCCCCCCTCTGTCATCAAAATCAAAAGACCCCATCCTGCAGCTTCCATGATGAATCTATATTCTCCATTTCAGATTAATCTATATTGTTTCTATCTGCTCTCCTATTTTAATCCTATTCATACTATCATTGACAGCCCTCTCCATCCGTAACATAAACTCCTGAGTCATTAATTTCAGAAAAGTTGTTGTCGATGTCATACTCCCTACATCGTATCATTAATCCCTTCCAAAGTTACCCTTAAAGTAGTTGATTTAGCTGCTGTATCAACCCTAATTACTTCTAGTGCAAAAGTTCCCATTCCCATTATCCTCTGTGTCTTATCTACTGTTGGAGTGACTGTAATCTACTCTTCCTGAACTCCTTCGGTGACTGCAGGAAGCTTGAACAGATTTCAAATCTTCCATTATAGGCATCACTTTACGAATTACATAGCCCTTTAACCCATAATTCTTAACCGGAACAACTTCTAATGCTTGCACTAGATAAGTACACATATATTCTCCCTAACCTTTCTCTATAATATTACGCAACATAAGTGAACAGTCACTCCTAACCCTCTTCTAAACTATACCTCCTTTTACTCCTGGTCCTGATAACAACACTTATTCTCCATAATTATCTCTACATATGGGAGAAACGTCCCCATCCTAAACCCTAATAAGTGTTTTCCCCCTAAAATTGGTGCTGTATTGGTTCCCTTATAATCAAATGCAATATATTTATGACTTTAATACCTATCAATGTTGAAAGAGTTAAATTGCTTCTCCCTGTTGTTCTAATAGACTGAAGTGTTAATGTCCTTATTTACTCCTAGTTTTCCCCCAGTTTTCCCCTAAGACTTTGAACTCTTTCCTTGTACTTCCATCCATCACCACTAGTGTCACGTTTTCCCCAAATCTCAGTCCTATCTCTAAATCCCTGACTTTCAAACTTTTGATTACACAAAATACACCTATAATGACCTTGATCTCCCTGCTGGAAACTGTAAATATAGATACTCAATCACCCTCAAATCATTCAGCAACACATACTTTCTCAATGCATCTGCTCCTAACCGATTTAAACTCCTACCATATCTTCCCACTAAACTTTAAAATGTCCTTCCTCACTGTTCTCTCTCTGTCTTACTACTAACTTTGAAACTTAGCTTACTGTCTCAGAGTTCTTCCAACCCTAATCTACTCCTAACTTATTTTAATCTAATCTTTTCTCTCATAACATTTAAAACCTTTTCCCCTGATTTTCACAAAATCCCCTACCACCAAATTTTTGGAATATGTGATTGGGAAAGTTCCCCACCTGCTTCTGACTCATTACACACAGACTTGGCAAAACCGACTAAACACCTTTAGCCTAACCTCAAATCTCTTTGTGTCAGGATGTAACCCAGAATAACAGTCACCCTATTAAGTTTATTTTCCCAGACAGATTGTCTAATAGGCAATCTAATACATTATCATCCTTCCTATGATATTATCTTTTAAGCAAATGATTCCCAAAAAACCCTACTTCTTAAAATATTCTACCAGACAGTCAGTCGTCTAGTGTACATCTTATTGTACGCTTCAATTTACACCATGCATCTCTTTCCCAACAATGCCATAGGTATATTGTCCTAATATTAGTATGTCTCTTTTACTTCCTCTTTGACTTTTATAGCAGAGCTCAATTGATTCCCTAAGAGTAATTAAACTGTTTTACTACATCAAATCCTATCCTACCCTAATTAATTTTACATAGTGAGATGTTTAACCTCTTTAGGCCTAAACCCAAATAAGTTTTTTCCCCTATTCACTATCACTTCTAATGGTCGGTTGTTTTTACTTCAATTGTTGGCTATTTTCTCTTCTTCTCTAATCGATGCTCTCAGCTGATACCCCCCTTCCGGATATTCTAGACACTCTAGAATATTTAGTGTTCACCTGAAGCACAGGTGATCTTCACTTGCTCCTTGATCTTCCTCTGTTTCTTCTTCTCCAATTCTGTGTCTGTCCAGAAACTGACAGTGGATATGGATAACCTGGTACCCCCCTTGGCTGGTACAATTGCACTTGACATTGTCCAGTTGAAGCTGTAACAGTGATTGTTGATTTGGTTCACTCTGATTCTTCATAACCAACACTTCTTTTCTTCTTCTCCACCACCAGTTATAAGTTGTATTTGATTGAGTTTTCTTCGTCCGGTTCTTCTCGTTGTGGACCTATCAGTATTCTTCCAAAGGTTCTCTTCTAAGTTCTGTTCTTGAAATATCATCTTCTTACCAGTGGCCTTTCCTTTGGCCTCACTGTATTATTCTTCTCCTTCAATTCTTGAGGTCTTCATCCAGTCGTGTTACTTCTTCCACTTCTCCATTTCTTCTTTGCTCTTGTACCTTCAACTTTCATCAGAGATCAAATCTCTAGTATCCATTTCTTCTTTCCTCTCTTGCCACTTCCTCTGATCACAGAGTCACCTCCACCCATGACCTCTCATCAATCACTCTCATCCTCATCATCCTCTTCTCCTTCACGTTCCAGACCTCTCATTTTCTTCCGTCTTCTGGATTCATCTTCATCGTTATTTCTGCGGGTACCCTATCTATTATTTGTCTATATTTCTGATGCAATAATCACTCCTGGATGATCATTGTAAGCTGAGAATAAACATCCCTAAGCTCTACTTTTTAAACCTATCTTATCGCTGACATATTTTATCAATTTCTGTTTGAGAATGAAGGGCAACTTTTGTTTCACTTGCCGGATAACCTAGCAACACTTTAATTAAAGGATTACCCCTATTTCAACCCGTGTAATGACTTTCATAGTCCTGATATCTTTTTCCCCATTGTAACAAGCCTTTTATATTCCTTTATTGTGAACTATCTTATTTTAAACTATATAGCCTATGTAGGCTTCCCCCCTTAAATTATTAATATAAACCTAACAACTCCAAATAAATCCAAATAAGTCAATTAAAAATCATGAATAATTAAAACCAATTTTTATTCCTATATCCTATGTCCCCAATTTATCCATTAGTGTTGAGTATATTACCACAACCCATCAAATGCAAGTAAATTAGTCAACTTCAAAGCAATCCCAAAAACAAAGCCTCTAACCCTTCAATACTACAATCCCCATAAACCCCCTTGCTCTATAGGCCCTTGCACTATAAGCACCTAATTATCTTAAATTTAAAGAATAATGTCAGTCCTTGATTCCCAACCCAACTGTAATTAAACCCCAGTGATGCACATAGCCTCCAAAATGCAATTTTTAATGAATCAGTTTGCCACGCCTATGCGAAATGGTCATAACATCACATATCCTGTTAGGGAAAGATTTTGTAACCATAATCAGTACCAAAACCTTTTTGACTTGATCCTCTGCCACGTGACGTGATCACTTCCTGTATCTCCTCGCTCCCCCTCTCCTGTCTCTCATGACAAGGGACAAAGACACAAGAACAGCTTTTAGTAGTTCATGCCATCACTGAGTATTTCCAACCATTCAATATTCATTCGTTCTACATTATTCACTCTAAGACTAAACTCAGAACTAAATAGATCGCTCAAAAACATTATTTTAATCCGTTATTTAATTATTTAATTCCATCCATTATAATCCATTATCATATATTTAATTTATAAATTCAATAGGTCCCAAAACAAGTTTCATCTTAACCCACCGCCGTTTAAACTTATAAGATTCGTGTTAAAGTCTCTTTATGCATATTTGTTCCGTCGTCTGTGTTCCTCTGTCTCCCCCTGCAGTTTAACCAATGTGTTGTTTTACAGAAATCCACGCATGCGCAAATATCATTTTAACCTCATGCTTGAGTTTCAGCATCCCATCGTGGTGCCGTCTAGTGCCGTAAAACAAAACGTTCCCTAATCTCGTGTCATAAACTCCCCCTTTCTGTCGGGTAGTATCGCAAAATTAAACGCCTGCGCACAACCATTCAAAAATACCTTTTCCCCGTAAAAGAATGATTCTCTACTCTCTCTCCCCAAACAGAAAGAATAACAGCCAGCTGTAACTTCCCATTTCCCCCTTCTAGTCAAACAACATTTAACAGCGCTCACAAAACATACAACTCGACTTACAAACACATAAACAAGTTTAAAAGACTTTAATCCATCGCAATGGAATCTCTAAGGATATCCGTTAGCATGTAGCACGCAACACAATTAGCAGGTAGCATTAGCATTTAGCTTAGCCTAAGGTACACTGTGACACAAAACACCATTAGCACTAGCATCCACCTCAGCCACCATGATGTAGCATGATTCACACTTTAGCCTTACAAAAATTAGCCTGAGCAACGATGTACCACGTGGCCCAAAACAATCCAGCCTTAGCTTCAGCCTCTAGCCAACTGCGGCCTACTAGCTATACAAATGAACACCGCACCGCTGCCCAATCATTGTCCATGATTATCAATATCTCCGTCTAACTTTGTGTTGCCGTAAGTTCTGGATAATCATAGAGAGGTTACCCCAAGCATTATAGTTCGTCAACCATACGATGAGTATATAACATGCATATAATTCGTCCAGCTTAATAATTCCCAGAATTAACCATACACCACATAACGCGTTGCAAGGATTTTATGGCCCATTCCTAAAGAATCGCCTCGATTCGAGGGCTTTTCCAGATCCCCCGGTGCCCTAAAAATGCATACGTATTCCAACATTTATTCTCTACTAATCCATTGTCACCCGTTACCAATGAATTATACACGTTCAATACTTAAATCCTACCGTTTAATGCTCTACATTCCAATTAACTGCCGTTCTTGATGGAATAAATTTTAGCAGACTCCAGTCGACCAGCAATAACACCACCCGAGGCAAGGTCGAAATGGTACATCTCCTCAGTGTACACAAGTCATATCCAATCTAACCAACTCCGAAGCGGTAAGAACACTCACCCTTTTTTCCATGCCTCAGAGAGAGTTAGCCCGGCGATTGACTGAAACACAGAAGAGACGCAAAACCAGCCCCACGTTGGGCGCCATTATGTCGTATATGATGAATGGTGGTCATCATTGCTGTCAACAAAAAGTCCGCTATGCTGCATCGTGTTAGAGGCTTTTATTAAAATCACGAGTTTACAGCATAGATACAGACTCGCGATGTCCGGAGAACGGCTCCCCAGATTGCTATGGCCGTTCTGGGGTTTATTGTCTAAAACCCTTCTTATATAGACAATACCAAAATAAGGGTTACCCCCTCTTCTGGCCAATCACCAGTCTCCCCTCGTCGGGCGTCACCCTCCAAGCGGCACATTTCAAATAACATCATAAAACATCCCCCCTCTGGCCTGAACAACCAACATTCCATTTCGTCATGAAAAACATTTAACAAAGGCATAATCTTCAGATACGATAGTGGATTTAACAGGTGACATCAATAAGGGTTCATAGCTTTCACCTGGATTCACCTGGTCAGTCTATGTCATGAAAAGAGCAGGTGTTCATAATGTTTTGTACACTCAGTGTATATTTACATGAACCAAGCTGTTTCGTCTGCATCTATTCACGTAGCTCATTAATTTAACAACACCACCAACCACACTACAGTATTACTGTATGTAGGTCTCCCTAGCCCCACAGGAGCAGCATGTTATCAAATATGAATATGCACAGATCTTTTTCTCGTCACCGTCATCAGTAGTAGAGACTCTATGTACTGACAGTGTTACTTCTCTTGTCATCATCAGTAGACCTTCTGTACTGTAACAGTAACATTGTCTAACACTGACAGTCTCTTTGGCTGGGATCCAATAGTCTTATTTCCCGGGGTGTGTGGTCGATTCTATTTCAGCTAACAGTTATTCAGGATCATGTATTTCTGTTTATGAATTTCTTATTAATTGAAGGCACAACTCGGGACTTTTGCGTGAATCATTCGTTGATGTCAATTGGGAGACTTGCACGGAAATTTGACTTGAGCATGTGGATCTCAAGCCAGAATATCGCCCTCATTGAAATACCAATTTATGAGTGGATCTGACTTGATTTACTTAATGTACAGTATAATATCATATCAAAAGCTGATCCTGGCAGTTCATGTGACTTTTAATTTACTTCAATCAAACCTACATTGCAGTTTTTAAACAGTAGAATATAAACATTACCTTTTTTCCAGTTGACTAGGAAAAAAACAGAATAAGTAGTGTGCTAAATTCAGAGTAGGAGATTTGTGTCAAGGGGTGCTGAAGGTGGGTGTGGTGCATGAATCAAGCGCAGGACGCAGAAGCTCAGTCCAAAAGACTTTAGTGCAACATTCACGTAGAAAATAAGCACAATAAGCCCGAAGGCGAAATAACGGCGCACACAGGCGTCAAACAAACGGCGCACTAACATGTGCGAAAAACCTCTCCAAAACACTGGAGGGAAGTACGTAGCTCCAACACAAAACAGAAGAGCAATCACACACAAAGACAAACACACACAACGAGAACTAAATAGGACACTAACGAGGACTAACAAGACACAGGTGTACAACATCAAGACAAAACCAAACGAACATCAAGCATAGATCGGTGGCAGCTAGTACTCCGGGGACGACGACCGCCGAAGCCTGCCCGAACCAGGAGGAGGAGCAGCCTCGGCCGAAACCGTGACAATTTGAAAGTTAAGGGCGCAGATTGCAAGTCAGAATACCACCCTGGGGCAGTTGTTGTGTCAGAATACCACCCTGGGGTAGTAGTTGTGTCAGAATACTGCCCTGGAGCAGTTGTTGTGTCAGAATACCACCCTGGGGTAGTAGTTGTGTCAGAATACCGCCCTGGGGTAGTAGTTGTGTCAGAATACCGCCCTGGGGTAGTAGTTGTGTCAGAATACCACCCTGGGGTAGTAGTTGTGTCAGAATACCACCCTGGGGTAGTAGTTGTGTCAGAATACCACCCTGGGGTAGTAGTTGTGTCAGAATACCACCCTGGGGTAGTAGTTGTGTCAGAATACCACCCTGGGGCAGTTGTTGTGTCAGAATACCACCCTGGGGTAGTAGTTGTGTCAGAATACCACCCTGGGGCAGTAGTTGTGTAAACATAGATACTATAAACAAAGCTTTGTCTCTCGCTCTCTCTTTACCTCTCTTTCTCTCTCCCCCCTCTCTCCCTTACCCCTCTCTCTCTCTCTCTCTCTCTCTCTCTCTCTCTCTCTCTCATATATATATATATATATATATATATATATATATAATCTCCCTCTCCTAACCTTTATCTCTCTACCTCTTGTCACGCCCTGGCCTATAGAACTCTAGCTAGTTTGGTCAGGGTGTGAATATATTCTAGGTTTTGTATTTCTATGTTTGGCCGGGTGTGGTTCCCAATCAGAGGCAGCTGTCGCTCGTTGTCTCTGATTGGGGATCATACTTAGGCAGCCAGTTTTCCTGCCTGCGTTGTGGGATTTTGTTATGTTCATGTTTAGGCTTGTGTGTTAGCCTTTGGACCGTCACGGTTAAGTTTGTTGTTTTTGTTACTGTTTTGTGTGTTTATTAGCAAAGAAACATGTTCGCCGTTCACGCAGCACCTTGGTCCGTCCCGTTCCTTAACGTACGTGACACCTCTCCTTACCTCTCTCTTTCTCTCTTTCTCTTTTTCTCTCTCTCTCTCTCTCTCTCTCTCTCTCTCTCTCTCTCTCTCTCTCTCTCTCTCATTCGTATAAATATAGTGAGGGAAAAAAGTATTTGATCCCCTGCTGATTTTGTACGTTTGCCCACTGACAAAGAAATGATCAGTCTATAATTTCAATGGTAGGTTTATTTGAACAATGAGAGACAGAATAACAACAAAAAAATCCAGAAAAACGCATGTCAAAAATGTTATAAATTGATTTGCATTTTAATGAGGGAAATAAGTATTTGACCCCCTCTCATTCAGAAAGATTTCTGGCTCCCAGGTGTCTTTTTACAGGTAACGAGCTGAGATTAGGAGCACACTCTTAAAGGGAGTGCTCCTAATCTCAGTTTGTTACCTGTATAAAAGACACCTGTCCACAGAAGCAATCAATCAATCAGATTCCAAACTCTCCACCATGGCCAAGACCAAAGAGCTCTCCAAGGATGTCAGGGACAAGATTGTAGACCTACACAAGGCTGGAATGGGCTACAAGACCATCGCCAAGCAGCTTGGTGAGAAGGTGACAACAGTTGGTGCGATTATTGGCAAATGGAAGAAACACAAAATAACTGTCAATCTCCCTCGGCCTGGGGCTCCATGCAAGATCTCACATCGTGGAGTTGCAATGATCATGAGAATGGTGAGGAATCAGCCCAGAATTACACGGGAGGATCTTGTCAATGATCTCAAGGCAGCTGGGACCATAGTCACCAAGAAAACAATTGGTAACACACTACGCCATGAAGGACTGAAATCCTGCAGCGCCCGCAAGGTCCCCCTGTTCAAAAAAGCACATATACAGGCCCGTCTGAAGCTTGCCAATGAACATCTGAATGATTCAGAGGAGAACTGGGTGGAAGTGTTGTGGTCAGATGAGACCAAAATTTTGCTCTTTGGCATCAACTCAACTCGCCATGTTTGGAGGAGGAGGAATGCTGCCTATGACCCCAAGAACACCATCCCCACCGTCAAACATGGAGGTGGAAAAATTATGCTTTGGGGGTGTTTTTCTGCTAAGGGGACAGGACAACTTCACCGCATCAAAGGGACGATGGACAGGGCCATGTACCGTCAAATCTTGGGAGAGAACCTCCTTCCCTCAGCCAGGGTATTGAAAATGGGTCGTGGATTGGGTATTCCAGCATGACAATGACCCAAAACACACGGCCAAGGCAACAAAGAAGTGGCTCAAGAAGAAGCACATTAAGGTCCTGGAGTGGCCTAGCCAGTCTCCAGACCTTAATCCCATAGAAAATCTGTGGAGGGAGCTGAATGTTCGAGTTGCCAAACGTCAGTCTCGAAACCTTAATGACTTGGAGAATTTCTGCAAAGAGGAGTGGGACAAAATCCCTCCTGAGATGTGTGCAAACCTGGTGGCCAACTACAAGAAACGTCAACAAGGGTTTTGCCACCAAGTACTAAGTCATGTTTTGCAGAGGGGTCAAATACTTATTTCCCTCATTAAATGCAAATCAATTTATAACATTTTTGACATGCGTCTTTCTGGATTTTTTTGTTGTTATTCTGTCTCTCACTGTTCAAATAAACCTTCCATAAACATTATTGACTGATCATGTCTTTGTCAGTGGGCAAACGTATAAAATCAGCAGGGGATCAAATACTTTTTTCCCTCACTGTATATATATATATATATATATATATATATATATCTCCCTCTCCTAACCTTTATCTCTCTGGCCCCCCTGAAGCTACCACATTGTGTCAGCATCATGCACAGTTTCACAGGAATGTGGAGGTGAGGCTGGAACACACGCACACACAATCAGGCATGCATGCACAGTGGCTCACAGAAACACATACACACACACAGGCACACAATCTATTTTAAGTCAGATCAAGAGTTTTCTCACTGCAGATCTTGAGATGAGGCTGGAATAGGAATATGCAACCAGCTGCTTTTTATCTTGGCCTGCACCAGAACGAGCCAAGATAGCCAGATGTGTGTGTGTGTGTGTGTGTGTGTGTGTGTGTGTGTGTGTGTGTGTGTGTGTGTGTGTGTGTGTGTGTGTGTGTGTGAGATGCAGGTTCTCATGCGTCAGCAGGTAAGCTTGATAAGGCTGGCTAAATCCATCGCAGGCATCAAACAATCCAATCTGTCTCATTTGATTACAAAGCAGATGTAAGGCGCTGTGCCCAATTTGTACTACAGGTGGCAGACTTGCCTAAGTTTGCCTACCCACTGAAAGTCTTGGGATTTTCACCTGAGTAGCACAAACACTTAAAATAGCCTACATTGGAATAAAACATGTATGATCATCATTTGACAGAAGTCTTTAATAATGTGTGGCTGATATGTCATGATGGTCTGGCTCATTTCCTGTTTTTACTTTAGCGTTGACTGTATTCCTATTTGCTATGAACACATTCATTTTTTTATTCTCTTTAACCGTTATTTAACTAGGCATGTCAGTTAAGAACAAATTCTTATTTACAATGACGGCCTACCCCAGCCAAACCCTGACGACGAATGGCCAATTGTGCGCCGCCCTATGGGCCTCCCAATCACAGCCGGATTGTGACACAGCCTGGAATCTAACCATGGTCTGTAGTGACGACCTCTAGCATTGAGATGCAGTGCCTTAGACCGCTGCGTCACTCGGGAGCCCACATGTCTAAAAGATGGCCGACATGGTACATTTGATATCAGCTAGAGCACACCAAGCACTCACAGAGTTAATTTGACAACACACTGCGACAAGATCACTCTCACTGTAGGATGCTCGGGGTTCCCAATGTCCTGCGTTTTGGGTTACCAGGTCCATTTCCTTTTTATAGCTTTCTTATCTGAGATTAAGGTAATAAAACAACAGCAGTGTTTCCTTCAACTTTTTTCCAAGCAGCAGTGTTAATAACATACTATAATACACTTCAGTGTGATGGAAGCCAGCTGCATAATGTGTTATAAGTTATTATAAACTGGGTGGTTCGAGCCCTGAATGTTGATTGGCTGAAAGCTGTGGTATATCAGACTGTATACCATGAGTATGACAAAATATTACTTTTTACTGCCCTAATTACATTGGTAACCAGTTTATAATACCAATAAGGCACCTCAGGGGTTTGTGTCCATACGAACAGCCCTTAGCCGTGGTATATTGGCCATATACCACACCTCCTCTGGCCTTATTGCTTAATTATAGCACACCTCAGTTGCATTATAACTTATTATAATACACCTCTGTCCAATGGAAGCGTTGTTAAATGGTGTCGAAGAGTTCTCAAATTGTAATGGGAGTTTGATCAATGTATCTTGACCTCAGCTCCTGCCGTGCGCTTGTCGGATTAAGAACCAACGTAGATTTATTGGCACTTCCACTTCAGGTAAACACAGACAAATGAAATGTACATAGACACGAAGGGAGGTAGGGAATGGGGGGGCGAAGATAGGGGGCTGAGGGAGAGGAAGGGGTTTCGATGCTCCTCCATGATAAATTAGCCCTTACAGGATACTGACGGCTACAGGAAATGTAGGATTTGGCCGTTGGCTTGGCTTGGCTCCGGTTCCGTGGTGTCTAACATGGTTTTGGCTTCTGGTGTTGACACTGAAGCTGTCCTGCCCCCAGTCTTGGCAAGGACTCCCATCCCAACAGCATCTATCTAGCTGTTCACCACTGAGCCCCAATCCTCCAAAATAGAAAGGGAATATTGGAGGCAGAAGGGATTTTTGAAATGTCATAGCATACTAAACTCAGTGTGTATGTGCATGTGTCGGGGGGAGGGGGGATGGGTTTGTGTGTGTGCATGTGTGTGTGTGCATGCTTTGCTAGCTTATCGTGTGTGTGTGTGTGTGTGTGTGTGTGTGTGTGTGTAATAGCTGACAGGCACCAAGTGTTGTGTTAACTAAGTGGAGGATTTATGTCCAATATGAGTTTAGTTGACAAAGCTGCTGAGTCTGCGCCATTAATTAACTTGGACAGGTTTATCTGGCTAGCCTGTCTTTCTGTTGGCTAAACAAGTGAAGGTAATTATGGGGATTTTACCACAGAGAGAGAGAGGTGGTTGACCACAGGGTTTAGTGAGTGAGTAAGGTGGTTGACCACAAGGGATAGCGAGAGAGAAAGATGGTTGACGAGTGAGAGAGAGAGTTGGGGGAAAAAGTACAACATTATAAAATCCATGTACACAAACAACAAGTGTGCGGTTACAATTGGCAAAAACTCACACATTTCTATCCACAGGGCCGTGGGGTGAGACAGTGATGCAGCTTAAGCCCCACCCTCTTCAACATATATATCAACGAATTGGCGAGAGCACTAGAACAGTCTGCAGCAGCCGGCCTCACCCTACTAGAATCTGAAGTCAAATGTCTACTGTTTGCTGATGATCTGGTGCTTCTGTCACCAAGGAGGGCCTACAGCAGCACTTAGATATTCTGCACAGATTCTGTCAAACCTGGGCCCTGACAGTAAATCTCATTAAGACAAAAATAATGGTGTTCCAAAAAAGGTCAAGCTGCCAGGACCACAAATACAAATTCCATCTAGATACCATTGCCCTAGAGCACCCAAAAAACGATACATACCTCGGCCACAGGTAACTTCCACAAAGCTGTGAACAATCTGAGAGACAAGGCAAGAAGGGCCTTCTACGCCATCAAAACGAACATACAATTCGACATATCAAAAAATACTTGAATCAGTTATAGAACCCATTTCCCTTTATGATTGTGAGGTCTGGGGTCCACTCACCAACCAAGAATTCACAAAATGGGACAAACACCAAATTGAGACTCTGCATGCAGAATTCTGCAGAAATATCCTCTGTGTACAATGTAAAACACCAAATAATGCATTCAGAGCAGATTTAGGCCGATACCCGCTAATTATCAAAATCCAGAAAAGAGCCATTAAATTCCACAACCACCTAAAAGGAAGCGATTCCCAAACCTTCCATAACAAAGCCCTCACCTACAGAGAGATGAACCTGGAGAGGAGTCCCTTAAGCACGCTGGTCCTGGGGCTCTGTTCACAAACACAAACAGACCCCACAGAGCCCCAGGACAGCAACACAATTAGACCCAACCAAATCATGAGAAAACAAAAAGAGAATTACTTGACACATTGGAAAGAATGAACAAAAAACAGAACAAACTCGAATGCTATTTGGCCCTAAATAGAGAGTACACAGTGTCAGAATACCTGACCACTGTGACTGACCCAAAATTAAAGAAAGCTTTGACTATGTACAGACTCAGTGAGCATAGCGTTGCTATTGAGAGAGGCTGCTGTAGGCAGACCTTTCTGTCAAGAGAAGACAGACTATGTGCACACTGCCCTAGGTGGAAACTAAGCTGCACTTCCTAACCTCCTGCCAAATGTATGACCATATTAGAGACACATATTTCCCTCAGATTACACAGACCCACAAAGAATTTAAAAAACATATCCAATTTTGATCAACTCCAATATCTATTTGGTGAAATACCACAGTGTGCAGCACTGTGCACGATTTGTAGCACGATTTGTGACCTGTTCCCAAAAGAAAAGGGCAACCAGTGAAGAACAAACACCATTGGCCCTCGTGTAGCTCAGTTGGTAGAGCATGGCGCTTGCAACGCAAGGGTTGTGGGTTCGTTTCCCACGGGGGGCCAGTATGAAAAATGTATGCACTCACTAATTGTAAGTCGCTCTGGATAAGAGCGTCTGCTAAATGACTAAAATGTCAATTGGATCACTAAATAAAATTGTAAATACAACCCATATTTATGTTTATTTATTTTCCCTTTTGTACTTTAATTATTTGCACATTGTTACAACTGTATATAGACATAATATGACATTTGAACTGTCTTTATTCTTTTGCAACTTTTGTGAGCGCAATGTTACTGTTATTTTTTAAAATTGTTTATTTCACTTTTGTTTATCATCTATTTATCTTGCTTTGGCAATGTTAACATATGTTTCCCATTCCAATAAAGCCCTTAAATTGAATTGAAATTGAATTGAAATTGAATTGAAATTGAAGAGAGAGAGAGAGAGAGAGAGAGAGAGAGAGAGAGAGAGAGAGAGAGAGAGAGAGAGAGAGAGAGAGAGAGAGAGAGAGAGAGAGAGAGAGAGAGAGAGAGAGAGAGAGAGAGAGAGAGAGATGACCACAGGGGATAAAGAGAGAGAGAGAGATGGTTGACCACAGGGGACAGAGATATATGGTTGATCACAGAGGATAGATAAAGATCTATATAATCTATTTCACTTGCTTTGGCAATGTAAAAATATGTTTCCCAAGCCAATAATGCCCTTTATATTTAATTGAGAGATGGTTAACCTCAGAGGATAGAGAGAGATGGTTGACCACAGGGGATAGAGAGAGAGAGATGGTTGACCACAGGGGATAGAGAGAGATGGTTGATCACAGAGGATAGATAAAGATCAATATAATCTATTTAACTTGCTTTGGCAATGTAAAAATATGTTTCCCAAGCCAATAATGCCCTTTATATTGAATTGAGAGATGGTTGACTTCAGAGGATAAAAAATTATGGAGTTGGTCCTCCCTTTGCTGCTATAACAGCCTCCACTCTTCTGGGAAGGCTTTCTACTAGATGTTGGAACATTGCTGCGGGGACTTGCTTCCATTCAGCCACAAGAGCATTATTGAGGTCAGGCACTGATGTTGGGCGATTAGACCTGGCTCGCAGTTGGTGTTCCAATTCATCCCAAAGGTGTTCGATGGGGTTGAGGTCAGGTCTCTGTGCAGGCCAGTCAAGTTCTTCCATTCCGATCTCGACAAATCATTTCTGTATGGACCTCACTTTGTGCACGGGGGCATTGTCATGCTGAAACAGGAAAGGGCCTTCCCCAAACTCTTTCCTCAAAGTTGGAAGCACAGAATCGTCTAGAACGTCATTGAATGCTGTAGCATCATGCCAGAGAACGCGTTTCCACTGCTCCAGAGACCAATGGCAGCGAACTTTACACCACTCCAGCCGACGCATGGCATTTCGCATGGTGATCTTAGGCTTGTGTGTGGCTGCTCAGCCATGGAAACCCATTTCATGAAGCTCCCGACGAACAGTTCTTCTGCTGAAGTTGCTTCCAGAGGCCGTTTAGAACTCGGTAGTGAGTGTTGCAACCAAGGACAGACGATTTTTGTGCGCTACGCGCTTCAGCACTCGGCAGTCCTGTTCTGTGAGTTTGTGTGTCCTACCACTTCACGGCTGAGTCGTTGTTGCTCCTATATGTTTCCACTTCACAATAACAGCACTTATAGTTGACCGGAGCAGTTCTAGTAGAGCAGAAATTTGACAGACTGACTTGTTGGAAAGGTGGCACCCTATGACGGTGCCACGTTGAAAGTCACTGAGCTCTTCAGTAATGCTATTCTACTGCCAATGTTTGTGTGTGGAGATTGCATGGCTGTGTGCCCGATTTTATACACCTGTCAGCAACGGGTGTGGCTGAAATAGCTGAATCCACTTATTTTAAGGGGTGTCCACATACCTTTGAATATATAGTGTATATAGACTCCAGTCCTTCAGTATATGAATCTGTCTCTGTCTTTCACCTGATTAAAGTCTTCATTAAACTTCTGATAAAAGGGGCTCACTTGGGCCAATCTCACTCTAATGACCATTGAACCTATCCTCAGATCACAGACTGTGGCTTTAATTGGTGTGGGAAGCTCTATCTCTGTGAATCACTACCTGACAACAAAGGAACCACTTTTATTGAATTGCTGAGGCAAGGAGTTCTTCTTAATCTATTTTGTTGTTGGTTTATTGCTGGCTCGATGCTGAGTGAATTGGATTCCTTTAAAAACAATAATGGCAGCATAGAGCGCAGGCAGGATTTGTGACAGTCGTTAAACTTTGTTGTTGGCCTTCGTGGGGTGATCAGTCTTTCTGAACAGTGCAGATACAGTGCCTTGCAAAAGTATTCATCCCCCTTGGCGTTTTTGCTATTTTGTTGCATTACAACCTGTAATTTAAATTTATTTTTATTTGGATTTCATGTAATGGACATACACAAAATAGTCAAAATTGGTGAAGTGAAATTAAAACAATAACTTGTTTCAAAAAATACAAAAAAATAAATAATGGAAAAGTGGTGCGTGCATATCTATTCACCCCCTTTGTTATGAAGCCTCTAAATAAGATCTGGTGCAACCAATTACCTTCAGAAGACACATAACTAGTTAGATTGCACACAGGTGGACTTTATTTAAGTGCCACATGATCTCAGTATATATACACCTGTTCTGAAAGGCTCCAGAGTCTGCAACACCACTAAGCAAGGGGCATCACCAAGCAAGCGGCACCATGAAGACCAAGGAGCTCTCCAAACAGGTCAGATACAAAGTTGTGGAGAAGTACAGATCAGGGTTGGGGCATAAAAAAATATCAGAAACTTTGAACATCGCATGGAGCCCCATTAAACCATTATTCAAAAATGGAAAGAATATGGCACCACAACAAACCTGCCAAGAGAGGGCCGCCCACCAAAACTCACGGACCAGGCAAGGAGGGCATTAATCAAAGAGGCAACAAAGAGACCAAAGATTTTACATTTAACATTTACATTTAAGTCATTTAGCAGACGCTCTTATCCAGAGCGACTTACAAATTGGTGCATTCAACTATTTATTTATTTTATGGTGGGGGGGATAGAAGGATTACTGTTATACTATTCCAGGTATTCCTTAAAGAGGTAGGGTTTCAAGTGTCTCCGGAAGGTGGTCAGTGACTCCGCTGTCCTGGCGTCATGGGGGAGCTTGTTCCACCATCGGGGTGCCAGAGCAGCGAATAGCTTTGACTGGGCTGAGCGGGAACTGTGCTTCCGTAGAGGTAGGGGGGCTAGCAGGCCAGAGGTGGATGAACATAGTGCCCTCGTTTGGGTGTAGGATCAGAGGTGTAAGGAGATGCCATTCCCCTCACAGCTCTGTAGGCAAGCACCATGGTTTTGTAGTAGATGCAAGCTTCAACTGGAAGCCTGTGGAGTGTGCGGAGGAGCGGGGTGACATGAGAGAACTTGGGAAGATTGAACACCAGATGGGCTGCAGCATTCTGGATAAGTTGTAGGGGTTTAATGGCACAGGCAGGGAGCCCAGCCAACAGCGAGTTGCAGTAATCCAGACGGGAGATGACAAGTGCCTGGATTAGGACCTGTGCCGCTTTCTGTGTAAGTAGGGTTGTACTCTGCGAATGTTGTAGAGCATGAACCTGCCGGATCGGCTTTGATGTTAGCGGAGAACGACAGGGTGTTGTTCAGGGTCACGCCAAGGTTCTTTGCACTCTGGGAGGAGGACACAATGGAGTTGTCAACCGTGATGGCGAGATCAAGGAGCGGGCAGTCCTTTCCCAGGAGGAAGAGCAGCTCCGTCTTGCTGAGGTTCAGCTTGAGGTGGTGATCCAGATATGCAGAGATGCGATTCGCCACCTGGTAATCAGAAGGGGGAAATTAGAAAATGAATTGTGTGTCGTCTGCGTAGCAATGATAGGAGAGACCATGTGAGGATATGACAGAGCCAAGTGACTTGGTGTATAGTGAGAATAGGAGAGGGCCTAGAACTGAGACCTGGGGGACACCAGTGGTGAGAGCACATGGTGCGGAGACAGATTCTCGCCACGCCACCTGGTAGGAGCGACCTGTCAGGTAGGACGCAATCCAAGAGTGAGCAGGGCCAGAGATACCCAACTCGGAGAGGGTGGAGAGGAGGATCTGATGGTTCACAGTATCAAAGGCAGCAGATAGGTCTAGAAGGATAAGAGCAGAGGAGAGTTAGCTTTAGCAGTGTGGAGAGCCTCCGTGACACAGAGAAGAGCAGTCTCAGTTGAATGACCAGTCTTGAAACCTGACTGGTTTGGATCAAGAAGGTCATTCTGAAAGAGATAGCAGGAGAGTTGGCTAGAGACGGCACGCTCAAGAGTTTTGGAGAGAAAAGAAAGGGATACTGGTCTGTAGTTGTTGACATCGGAGGGATCGAGTGTAGGTTTTTTGAGGAGGGGTGCAACTCTCGCTCTATTGAAGACAGAAGGGACATAGCCAGCGGTCAAGGATGAGTTGATGAGCGAGGTGAGGTAAGGGAGAAGGTCTCCGGAAATGGTCTGGAGAAGAGAGGAGGGGATAGGGTCAAGCGGGCAGGTTGTTGGGCGGCCGGCCAACACAAGTCGCAAGATTTCATCTGGAGAGAGAGGGGAGAAAGAAGTCAAAGCATAGGGTAGGGCAGTGTGAGCAGGACCAGCGGTGTCATTTTACTTAATAAATGAGGATCGGATGTCGTCAACCTTCTTTTCAAAAAGGATTCAGCAGGGAGGAAAAGGTGGCAAAGAGTTTCCTAGGGTTAGAGGCAGAGGCTTGAAATTTAGAGTGGTAGAAAGTGGCTTTAGCAGCAGAAACAGAAGAAGAAAATGTAGAGAGGAGGGAGTGAAAAGATGACAGGTCCGCAGGGAGTCTAGTTTTCCTCAATTTCCGCTCGGCTGCCCAGAGCCCTGTTCTGTGAGCTCGCAATGAGTCGTCAAGCCACGGAACAGGAGGGGAGGACCGAGCCGGCCGGGAGGATAGGGGACATAGAGAGTCAAAATATGCAGAAAGGGAGGAGAGGAGGGTTGAGGAGGCAGAATCAGGAGATCGGAGAGAGAAGGATTTAGCAGAGGGAAGAGATGATAGGATGGAAGAGGAGAGAGTAGCGGGAGAGAGAGAGTGAAGGTTGCGACGGCACATTACCATCTGAGTAGGGGCAGAGTGAGTAGTGTTGGAGGAGAGTTGCATTGAGATTAGTAGAAGAACAGCATCTAGTAAAGATGAGGTCAAGCGTATTGACCTCATCAATATTGACCTCATCAAGGAAAACGCTATGTCTGGCGCAAACCCATCACCCCGAGAACACCATCCTCACAGTGAAGCATGGTGGTAGCAGCATCATGCTGTGGGGATGTTTTTCATCGGCAGGGACTGGGAAACTGGTCAGAATTGAAGGAATGATGGATGGCGCTAAATACAGGGATTCTTGAGGGAAACCTGTTTCAGTCTTCCAGAGAAGAGTGAATACTTTCGCAAGCCACTGTAGCAACAATAAACTGAGGAATGCAGATTATATTTTAAATAGACATTTTAGTTTGGGAAGTTTTCTTATTGAGCTGCACATAATCAATTTCCCAAAACCTTTGACTGGTATGGAAATGTAGCTATGAATCTTCAATCTTGAGTACAGTTTCTGTATGGCATTTTTGGGAATATGGTTTTCCTTGTTTAAGGGCTATTGATGTATTCTACAGAAGACTGTCCTGCCACTGAACACGCTCTACTGAAGGAGTCCTGCTCTAGGGCCTAGGCTATGACAATGTCATCCTTTGTTTTGTTTTGTGTTCTATGTGTAACCATTATGCCTAGTAAGATAGCAGTACTGTGTAGCCTAGGACTACTATGTTTATGTTTGTAAATTTTTTTACCATTTATTTAAGAGGACCACAATGGATATACGTTTTTTCAAACTTTTTTGTGTAATCCTCAATGATTTTAAATGCATTATCCACATCTGTGGTTGTTGTATTGTGTATGAAATTGTCAAATAAATAAATAAATACATCCTATCTATCTATCTATCTATCTACACTGCATGTTCAAAACATTAGGAACTGGTCTTTCTGTGACAGACTGACTAGGTGAATCTAGGTGAATCCAGGTGAAAGCTATGATCCCTTATTGATGTCACTTGTTAAATCCACTTCAATCAGTGTAGATGAAGGGGAGGAGACAGGTGAAAGAAGGATTTTAAAGCCTTGAGACAATTGAAACATGGATTGTGTATGTGTGCCATTCAGAGGGTGAATGGGCAAGACAAAGTATTGAAAGCCTTTGAACTGGGTATGGTAGTAGGTGCCAGGCGCACCGGTTTGAGTGTGTCAAGAACTGTAATGCTGCTGGGTTATTCACGCTCAACAGTTTCCTGTGTGTATCAAGAATGGTCCACCACCCAAAGGACATCCAGCCAACTTGACACAACTGTGGGAAGCATTGGAGTCAACATGGGCCAGCATCCCTGCGGAATGCATTCGACACCTTGTAGAGTCCATGCACCAACGAATTGAGGCTGTTCAGAGGGTGCAACTCAATATTAGGAAGGTGTTCCTAATGCTTTGTACACTCAGTGTATATCCACCATGGCTTCTTTCAAAAATATTGATCAAACTTTGCTATTATGTCATTGAAATAATAGGAAAATATGGGTCCTGTTTTAAATTAACAATGTGTAGATGCTTTATAGAGCCTCCATACGCATTTATAAGCAAAGTCATACTTTAATCTGGTGCTTTGCCAAATGTGGCATAACTCTTTTGTTAATCTTTGTATAGCAAGGAATGCTATTTCTTAAGCAATATCAAGGCTTTATCAAATCAAAGTGTATTGGTCACGTACACAGTTTTGCAGATGTTATCGCAGGTGCTGCGAAATGCTTATGTTTCCAGCTCCAACAGTGCAGCTGTCACGACTTCCGCCGAGGTTGCCACCCCTCCTTGTTCGGGCAGGCTTCGGCGTTCGTCGTCACCGGCTTACTAGCCACTGCCGCTCCATGATTCATCATTCCATTTGTCTTGTCTTGTCAATTACACACACCTGGTTCTTATCCCTTCATTAGTCTGTGTATAAGTGTTCCCTCTGCCCCTTTGTCCTTGTGGGTGATTGTTTTATGTGAGTTGAGTGTAGCCGGGGTAGATTATTCCCCTGTGCCTGTATTTTGTTGTCGCTATCCAGCGCAACTGTGTAAACTCTGAATTTGGTGATTTACCCTCCTGCGCCTGACTCCTTCTAATCACACTCATCACAGAATCATCCACCCGCTATGGAGTCAGCGGGAGAGGAGCGAATGCCTCGAGTCGTGGCACGGGTCCAGGAGCATTACACGATGCTGGCCAGCTTGGGGGAGTGATGGATCAGTTGGTCAACCGGATCCAGCCACCCACACCCCAGCACCCGGAGGGATCCAGATATCCCGACCACGGGAGTTCGACGGGACGCTGGAGCTCTACTTCTCCAGCATCAGGCCGGCCCCATCGGAGCGGGAGAGGGTGTCCGCCCTCGTTTCCTGCCTCTCTGGGAAAGCCCTGGAGTGGGCCAACGCGGTTTGGAACGAAGGAGGAGCCGCATTGGAGAACTACAGGGAGTTCGCTCGCCTCTTTCGGGCTGTCTTTGATCACCCGCCCGAAGGTCGAGAGGCGGGCGAGCGGCTGGTCCACCTGAGGCAGGGGACGAGGACCGCGCAGGACTTCGCTTTAGAGTTTCGGACTCTTGCAGTGGGGTCCGGGTGGAACGAGCGGGCCCTGATCGACCATTTCTGGTGCCATCTGCGGGAGGACGTCCGACGGGAGCTAGCCTGCCGGGACACCATGTTGTCCTTCACGCAACTGGTGGACATGGCCATCCGTTTGGACAACCTGCTGGCAGCCAGAGGACGTCCTAGAAGGGGTCTGCCCATTCCCACCCCGGCCGACTCGGATCCCGAGCTGATGGAGCTGGGTGGAGCCGTCGTCCGAGAGAGCGGAGGACAACAGCGACATTGTCACTCGGGTGGCACGAAGGGACAGTACACCACACGTGGTAATCAACGCTCTTTTGGGTCTGGAGGCGGCAGGCAGGGCACTCTCGCATCACCTCAGGTATCGAACACCCACACTTGTTTAGAGCCCTCTGCTGCGCACTGTACCCTACCCATCTACTTTCCCGATCACATGGTAGTTCCCCGATGTAAGGCACTAGTCGATTCAGGCGCAGCTGGGAACTTTATGGACAGGGCATTCTCACGCCGTCTAGGCATTTCATTGGTTCCCCTATCCATTCCACTCCCCATCAGAGCACTTGATAGTCGACCATTAGGGTCCGGGTTTGTTCAGGAAGTTACTGCACCAGTCACCATGATTACCCAGGAGACTCATTGTGAGCAGATCACTTTTATATTATTAAGTCCCCTGCTTTCCCTGTGGTATTAGGGATCCCTTGGTTAGCACTCCACAACCCCACCTTCTCATGGCCGCAGAGGTTTCTCAGGGGGTGGTCGTGAGAGTGTCAGTGTAGGTGTCTAGGTGTTTCCAGACAGTACCTCCACCGTGCGCATTCCCCCTGAATACCTCGATTTGGCGCATGCGTTCTCAAAAACGCAGGCTACCAAGTTACCACCTCATCGGGCGGGGGATTGCGCGATAAACCTCCGGGTAGACGCTGTACCTCCCAGGAGTCATGTGTATCCCCTGTCGCAGGCTGAAACGGAGGCTATGGAAACATACGTCACCGAGTCCCTGGGCCAGGGGTATATACGTGCCTCCACTTCACCCGCCTCCTCGAGCTTCTTCTTTGTGAAGAAGAAAGACGGCGGTCTGCGCCCTTGCATTGATTATCGACCACTGAACAAGGAGACGATAAGATTTAGTTATCCTCGCCACCTCATTCCTTCAGTGATTGAGTCAATGCATGGGTGCGCTTCTTCACCAAATTAGATCTCAGGAGTGCGTACAACCTGGTGCGTATCCGAGAGGGGGATGAGTGGAAAACAGCATTCAGCACAACCACGGGGCATTATGAATATCTGGTGATGCCCTACGGTTTGATGAATGCTCCATCCGTCTTCCAGTCCTTTGTGAACGAGGTGTTTCGGGACATGCTTGGTCGCGGTGTAGTGGTCTACATCTGTCCCTGGTTCGCAAAGTGCTGGCCCTACTGTTGGAAAATGACCTTTATGCCAAGGCAGAGAAGTGTATGTTTTTCCAGCAGTCCGTCTCCTTCCTTTGATACCGCTTTACCACCTCAGGTGTGGCGATGGAGGGATATCGCATTTCAGCCGTGCGTAATTGGCCGACTCCAACCAAGGTTAAGGAGGTGCATCGCTTCCTTGGCTTCGCCAACTACTATCAGAGGTTTATCCGGGGCTTTGGCAAGGTTGCAGCTCCCATTACATCCCTGTTGAAGGGTGGGCCGTCCCAGCTCCGCTGGTCTGCTGAGGCTGACCTGGCCTTCAGCAAACTGCGGGATCTGTTCACCTCAGCCCCGGTACTGGCCCACCCCGATCCATCGCTACCGTTCGTAGTGGAGGTGAATGCGTCCGAGGTAGGGATAGGCACTGTCCTGTCTCAACGCTCGGGCACGCCACCCAAGCTCCGCCCCTGTGCATTCTTCTTCACCACACTGTCTGCGTGGGTGGACCATTTCAGTTTGTCGGTGATGTGTACGCCAAGGAACTTGAAGCTTTCCACCTTCTCCACTGCGGTCCCGTCGATGTGGATAGGGGGGTGCACCCTCTGCTGTTTCCTGAAGTCCACAATTATTTCCTTTGTTTTGTTGATGTTGAGTGAGAGATTATTTTCCTGGCACCACACTCCCAGAGCCCTCACCTCCTCCCTGTAGGCAGTCTCGTCATTGTTGGTAATCAAGCCTACTACTGTTGTGTCATCTGCAAACTTGATGATTGAGTTGGAGGCGTGCTTGGCCACGCAGTCATGGGTGAACAGGGAATACAGGAGGGGGCTGAGCACGCACCCTTGTGGGGCCCCAGTGTTGAGGATCAGCGAAGTGGAGATGTTGTTTCCTACCTTCACCACCTGGGGGCGGCCCGTCAGGAAGTCTAGGACCCAGTTGCAAAGGGCGGGGTTCAGACCCAGGGCATCGAGCTTAATGATGAGCTTGGAGGGTACTATGGTGTTGAATGCTGAGCTATAGTCAATGAACAGCATTCTTACATAGGTATTCCTCTTGTCCAGATGGGATAGGGCAGTGTGCAGTGTGATGGCGATTGCATCGTCTGTGGATCTATTGGGGCGGTAAGCAAATTGAAGTGGGTCTAGGGTGACAGGTAAGGTGATATGATCTTTGACTAGTCTCTCAAAGCACTTCATGATGACAGAGGTGAGTGCTACAGGGCGATAGTCATTTAGTTCAGTTACCTTTGCTTTCTTGGGTACAGGAACAATGGTGGCCATCTTGAAGCATGTGGGAGCAGCAGACTGGGAAAGGGATAGATTGAATATGTCCATAAACACACCAGCCAGCTGGTCTGCGCATGCTCTGAGGACACGGCTAGGGATGCCGTCTGGGCCGGCAGCCTTGCGGGGGTTAACATGCTTAAATGTCTTAATCACGTCGGTCATGGAGAAGGAGAGGCCACAGTCCTTGGTAGTGGGCCTTGTCAGTGGCACTGTGTTATCCTCAAAGCGGGCGAAGAAGGTGTTTAGCTTGTCTGGAAGCGAGACGTCGGTGTCTGCGACGTGGCTGGTTTTCCTTTTGTAGTCCGTGATTGTCTGTAGACCCTGCCACATACGTCTTGTGTCTGAGCCATTGAATTACGACTCCACTTTGTCTCTATACTGATGTTTTGCCAGTTTAATTGCCTTGCGGAGTGAGTAGCTACACTGTTTGTATTCTGCCATATTCCCAGTCACCTTGCCACGGTTGAATGCGGTGGTTTGCTGAATAGTCCTTAGCATGGGTACTTCCTGTTTGAGTTTCTGCCTATAGGAAGGGAGAAGCAAAATGGAGTCGTGGTCAAATTTGCCGAAAGGAGAGCGGGGGAGGGCCTTATAACCATCCCGGAAGTTCCAGTAGTGTCACGTTTTCGGCCGAGGCTGCTCCTCCTCCTTGTTCGTCCCCGGAGTACTAGCTGCCACCGTTGTATGTTTCGATGTTTGTTTGGTTTTGTCTGATTGGTTACACCTGTTTCTGTTTTGTGCTTATTATGTGTCCTATAAGTTCTCGTCGTTTGAGTCTTGTGTTGTGTGTAATTGTTTCACCGGTCAGCAGGAGTTGTGAGTTATATTCTCTCCATTTGTTTATTTCGAGAGAGTGTCCGCACTGTTGTGCGCATTTGTTTTGTATTTTGTGGTTTACGCAGTGTGCGTAAAGTTCACTTGCCTCCGGCTTGGTTGTAGCCGTTTGTTTGTTTTCGTGTCTTTAACTAAAGACTTTTGGACGAAGCCTCTGTTGTCCTGCGCTTGATTCCCACACCACATCCACGCTCGCACCTGACAGAATTACACACCACCTACATGGAATCAGCAGGAGCAGCAGCAGCCGCCGAGTTAATCGAGGAGCGCGTCCGTGGACAGGAGGACAGGATCAACCGAATCGGGACCGCTCTAGATGGAGTAATCAATACCCTGCATAGATGGGAGACCAGTGGGGTACCCACGCCTCCACATACCTCACCACCACCATCGGTCAGTCCGCCCGTCCAAGCTCCGGAACCCAGTGGGATTCGGCTCTCGCTCCCGAGGGCGTATGATGGCACCGCTGCCGGGTGTCAGGGTTTCCTCTTACAAGTAGAACTTTACCTAGCCACCGTACACCCGGCGCCCTCGGGACACGAGAGCGTTTCCGCCCTCATCTCCTGTCTCACCGGCAAGGCGTTGGAGTGGGCCAACGCCGAATGGAGGAGGATAGACGCCGCAACGATCACCTATGCGGAGTTCTCCCGCCGCTTCAGGGCTGTGTTCGACCATCCACCTGAGGGGAAAGCGGCGGGGGAGCGTTTATTCTACCTCCGGCAGGGGAGGAGGAGCGCCCAGGAGTTTGCACTGGAGTTCCGGACTCTAGCGGAAGATGCAGGGTGGAATGAGCGGGCCCTCATAGACCACTTCCGATGCAGCCTCCGGGAGGACGTCCGTTGAGAGTTGGCTTGCAGGGACACCACCCTCACGTTCGACCAGTTGGTTGACATGGCCATTCGTCTCGACACCCTGCTGGCCACCCGCGGACGTCCTGAGTGGGGGTCGTCCATTCCACCCTCCAGCACCTCCGAGCCGAGTCCTATGGAGCTCGGGGGTGCTGGCGCTAGAGAACGGAGGAGAAGGAGTCCGAGGGGGGCCGTCCCCTGCACCAACTGTGGCCGTGGAGGACACACTGCGGCTAGGTGCTGGGGAGGGTCTCCAGGGGGACGAGACGGCAGGCCACGCACTGGGGAGTCCTTCCAGGTGAGTAGGCGCCCCACTTACCCAGAGCTCTCTGTTGTGCACCTAACCATACCTGTTTGTTTTCCACAGGTTGCACCTCGTTCCCAGCATAAGGCGCTAGTAGATTCAGGCGCAGCTGGGAATTTTGTAGATCGGAAATGTTGTATAGAGTTAGGGATTCCTCTCCTTCCTGTTAAAAATCCCTTCCCTGTACATGCCCTAGATAGCCGTCCGTTGGGATCGGGGTTGATTAGGGAGGTCACAGCGCCACTTAGGATGGGGACGCAGGGGGGTCATGAGGAGACTATTCAGCTATATCTGATCGACTCTCCTGCGTATCCGGTGGTGCTGGGGCTTCCCTGGTTGATTACCCATAATCCCACTATTTCGTGGCAACAGAGGGCTCTTAAGGAGTGGTCTGCCCAGTGTGTGGGGCGATGTCTGGGTGTTTCCGTGGGGGCGACCTCGGTGGAGAGTCCAAACCAAGTGCCCGCAATGCACGTTCCCCCCGAGTATGAGGATTTAGCACTCATGTTTAGCAAGGCGAGGGCGGCGCGATTGCCACCTCATAGACAGGGGGATTGTGCGATAGACCTCCAGGCAGGAGCTGCGGTTCCACGGAGCCATGTGTATCCTTTGTCTCAAGAGGAGAAGAGGGCGATAGAGACATACATAACCGAGTCTCTGAGACAGGGATACATACGGCCCTCCACTTCCCCTGCGTCCTCGAGCTTCTTTTTTGTGAAGAAAAAGGATGGAGGTTTGCGCCCGTGTATTGATTACCGCGGTCTCAATCAGATTACTGTGAAATACAGTTATCCACTCCCTCTGATTGCGACTATGACGGAGTCATTACACGGAGCACGGTTCTTCACAAAATTGGACCTCAGGAGCGCCTACAACTTGGTGCGCATTAGGGAGGGCGATGAATGGAAGACAGCATTTAGTACCACCTCGGGTCATTACGAGTATCTCGTCATGCCATTCGGGTTAATGAATGCTCCTTCAGTCTTCCAATCCTTTGTGGATGAGATATTCCGGGACATGCAGGGGCAAGGAGTGGTCGTGTACATAGACGATATTCTGGTGTACACTTCTACCCGAGCCGAGCATGTAGCCCTGGTGCGCCGAGTGTTGAGGAGGCTGTTGGAGCACGACCTGTATGTCAAGGCAGAGAAATGTCTGTTCTTCCAGGAGTCTGTCTCCTTTTTGGGTTATCAGTTGTCCGCGTCAGGGGTGAAGATGGAGGTTGACCGTGTGTCAGCCGTGCGTAATTGGCAAACCCCAACCACGGTTAAAGAGGTGCAGCAGTTCTTGGGCTTTGCGAATTACTACCGGAGGTTTATCCGGGGTTTTGGACAGGTGGCAGCTCCCATAACGTCCCTTCTGAAGGGGGGTCCGGTGCGCTTGCAGTGGTCAGCTGAGGCGGACAGGGCTTTTGGGAAACTGAAGGACCTGTTTACTTCGGCTCCGGCGCTGGCGCATCCGGATCCCGCTTTACCATTCCAGGTGGAGGTGGACGCGTCAGAAGCCGGTATAGGGGCCGTTCTCTCGCAACGGTCCGGCACGCCACCTAAACTCCGCCCCTGTGCTTTTTACTCTAAGAAGCTCAGCCCGGCAGTGCGAAATTATGACGTGGGGGACAGGGAGCTGTTAGCCGTGGTACAGGCCCTAAAGGTGTGGAGGCATTGGCTTGAGGGGGCTCAACACCCTTTCCTCATTTTGACTGACCACCGTAACCTGGAATAAATTCGGGCAGCTAGGAGACTGAATCCTCGCCAGGCTCGATGGACCATGTTTCTAGCCCGGTTCGTATTTAAGATCACGTACATTCCTGGGTCCCAGAACGGAAAGGCAGACGCCCTGTCTCGGCGGTATGACACAGAGGAGAGGTCCGTTGAGCCCACTCCCATACTACCAAAGTCTTGTCTGGTGGCACCGGTGATGTGGGAGGTCGATGCTGAAATCGAGCGGGCGTTACGTACCGACCCTAGCCCTCCACAGTGTCCTGTGGGTCGGACGTACGTTCCGCTCGAGGTTCGGGATCGACTTATTTATTGGGCTCACACGTCACCCTCCTCTGGGCATCCAGGTATTGGCCGGACAGTGCACTGCCTTAGCACGAAGTACTGGTGGCCAACGTTAGCCAGGGATGTGAGGGTTTATGTCTCCTCCTGCTCGGTGTGTGCCCAATGTAAGGCGCCCAGACACTTGCCCAGGGGAAAGTTACAACCCCTGCCCGTTCCACAACGACCCTGGTCTCACCTCTCGGTGGACTTTGTTACAGACCTTCCCCCCTCACAGGGGAATACCACCATCCTGGTCGTTGTGGATCGGTTCTCGAAGGCCTGTCGTCTCCTTCCCATGCCGGGTCTCCCTACTGCCCTACAGACCGCTGAGGCACTATTCACCCACGTCTTCCGGCATTACGCGGTACCCGAGGATATAGTGTCTGATCGAGGTCCCCAGTTTACCTCCCGAGTCTGGAGAGCGTTCATGGAGCGTTTGGGGGTCTCGGTGAGCCTTACCTCGGGGTACCACCCGGAGAGCAATGGGCAGGTCGAACGTGTCAACCAGGATGTGGGTAGGTTTCTGAGGTCGTATTGCCAGGGCCGGCCGGAGGAGTGGGCGAGGTATGTCCCCTGGGCAGAGATGGCACAGAACTCTCTCCGCCACTCCTCCACCAACCTAACCCCTTTCCAATGTGTGTTAGGTTACCAGCCGGCTCTGGCACCATGGCATCAGAGCCAGATCGAGGCCCCTGCGGTGGATGAGTGGGTGCGGCGCTCGGAGGAGACGTGGGACGCTGCACACGTCCATCTGCAGCGGGCCATCCGTCGACACAAGGCGAGCGCCGATCTCCACCGCAGTGAGGGGCCGGTGTACGCACCTGGAGATCGAGTCTGGCTCTCGACCAGAAACCTACCCCTCCGCCTGCCCTGCCGGAAGCTGGGTCGGCGGTTTGTGGGGCCTTTTAAAGTCCTGAGGAGGTTGAACGAGGTGTGTTACAGGTTACAACTGCCTATTGATTATCATGTTAACCCCTCGTTGCATGTGTCTCTTCTCAGGCCGGTGGTAGCTGTAAGTCGCTCTGGATAAGAGCGTCTGCTAAATGACTAAAATGTAAATGTAAATGTAAATGTAGCTGGTCCACTCCAGGACTGTGAGATAGGAGAGACTCCTCCGCCCCCACTGGACATCGAGGGGGCTCCGGCGTACACAGTTCGGTCCATCTTGGATTCGAGACGTCGGATGGGGGGTCTCCAATATCTCGTGGAGTGGGAGGGGTACGGCCCGGAGGAACGGTGCTGGGTGCCAAGGAGGGACGTTTTAGACCTGTCTCTTCTGACTTAGTTCCACCGTGGTCACCCCATGCGCCCTGCTCCGCGTCCTCCTGGTCGTCCCCGAGGCCGGGGTACTGTCACGGTTTCGGCCGAGGCTGCTCCTCCTCCTTGTTCGGGCAGGCTTCGGCGGTCGTCGTCCCCAGAGTACTAGCTGCCACCGTTGTATGTTTCGATGTTTGTTTGGTTTTGTCTGATTGGTTACACCTGTTTCTGTTTTGTGCTTATTATGTGTCCTATAAGTTCTCGTCGTTTGAGTCTTGTGTTGTGTGTAATTGTTTCACCGGTCAGCAGGAGCTGTGAGTTATATTCTCTCCATTTGTTTATTTCGAGAGAGTGTCCGCACTGTTGTGCGCATTTGTTTTGTATTTTGTGGTTTACGCAGTGTGCGTAAAGTTCACTTGCCTCCGGCTTGGTTGTAGCCGTTTGTTTGTTTTCGTGTCTTTAACTAAAGACTTTTGGATGAAGCCTCTGTTGTCCTGCGCTTGATTCCCACACCACATCCACGCTCGCACCTGACAAGTGTCACGATCGTCTAGAACAGATGAGGACCAAGGCGCAGCGTTGCAGGCAAACATACTCTTTATTACGAGACACGATCAAAACAACAAACGATACGTGACAGTTCACGGTCTACCATAAACAGACTAGAAACAAAATCCCACAAACACGAATGAAAAACAGACTGTTTAAATATGGCTCCCAATCAGAGACAACCAGAAACACCTGACACTCGTTGCCTCTGATTGGGAGCCACTCTGGCCAACATAGAAATAGCACCCATAGAAACAAAACACATGATCTACACACCCTGGCTCAACATAACAGTGTCCCCAGAGCCAGGGCGTGACAGTACCCCCCCCTAAAGGCGCGGACTCCGACCGCGTCAACCAAATACCACAGGGGAGGGACCGGGTGGGCACTCCGCCTAGGCGGCGGATCCGGCTCCGGGCCTGATCCCCGCTCCCTCTCCAACCCCCCAAAGTACCCCTGGTCCGGTCTGGCCCCGCTGGCCGGAGCTGGACTGCACACTGATGGAGCGGATTGCTCTAGCTCCGGCGTAAAACATCTGACCAGTGCCGAACCAGGCACCAGTGGAACAGGCACGGGCCGTGCCGGACTGACGACGCCCACCACTGGCCTGGTGTGGAGAACAGGCACGGGCCGTGCTGGACTGACAACGCACACCACTGGCTTGGTGTGAGGAGCAGGAGTGAGCCGAACCGGGCTGACGAAACGCACCACTGACTTGGTGCGGGGAGCAGGAACGGGCCGAGCCGGTTGACGGGCGCACCACTGACTTGGTGCGGGGAGCAGGAACGGGCCGAGCCGGGCTGATGAGCGCACCACTGACTTGGTGCGCGGGAGCAGGAACGGGCCGAGCCGGGCTGACGGGCGCACCACTGACTTGGTGCGGGAGCAGGAACGGGCCGAGCCGGGCTGACGGGCGCACCACTGACTTGGTGCGGGAGCAGGAACGGGCCGAGCCGGGCTGACGGGCGCACCACTGACTTGGTGCGGGGAGCAGGAACGGGCCGAGCCGGGTTGACGAAGCGCACCACTGACTTGGTGCGGGGAGCAGGAACGGGCCGAGCCGGGCTGACGAAGCGCACCACTGACTTGGTGCGGGGAGCAGGAACGGGCCGAGCCGGGCTGACGAAGCGCACCACTGACTTGGTGCGGGGAGCAGGAACGGACCGGACCGTACTGGGGACACACCCCAGTACCTCTCGCCGTGCCTCTACACCTTCCATCCCCTCTTCGACCAGTGGCCCCCGTAACCTGGCGGCCTCCTCTGCCAACCCGCTGGACCGCTCTATCGCGGCCTCCTGCTGCCCCGACGTCGTGAGCCCCCCCCCTAAAAATTTTCTGGGGGTCTCTCCTCCCCGTGGGCCAGGCCTCTATAGTTCTCGCCCAACTCTCGCTCTTCTGCCTCCAACTCCCGCTATTCAGCTCCTCAATTGGCTTGACCCAGTCGAAGCTCTTCCTCCATTGTTCCCAAGTCCACTCTCTCTGCTCTTCACTCGGCTTAACCCAGTCGAGGCTGCCACGGAGATCTGCTAGGGATTTCCCTGGTGATGGCTCCTCGACTCGCTGCTTGGTCCAGTTGTGGTGGGATTTTCTGTCACGATCGTCTAGAACAGATGAGGACCAAGGCGCAGCGTTGCAGGCAAACATACTCTTTATTACGAGACACGATCAAAACAACAAACGATACGTGACAGTTCACGGTCTACCATAAACAGACTAGAAACAAAATCCCACAAATACGAATGAAAAACAGACTGTTTAAATATGGCTCCCAATCAGAGACAACCAGAAACACCTGACACTCGTTGCCTCTGATTGGGAGCCACTCTGGCCAACATAGAAATAGCACCCATAGAAACAAAACACATGATCTACACACCCTGGCTCAACATAACAGTGTCCCCAGAGCCAGGGCGTGACAACAAGTAGCAATGGTCGATGGTCTTGGCAGCGCGAGTACAACAGTCGATATGTTGATAGAATTTCGGCAGCCTAGTCCTCAAATTTGCTTTGTTAAAATCCCCAGCAACAATAAATGCAGCCTCAGGATATGTGGTTTCCAGTTTGCATAAGGTCCAGTGAAGTTCTTTGAGGGCCGTCGTGGTATCGGCTTGAGTGGGGATATACACGGCCGTGACTATAACCGAAGAAAATTCTCTTGGGAGATAATACGGTCGGCATTTGATTGTGAGATATTCTAGGTCGGGTGAACAGAAGGACTCGAGTTCCTCTATGTTACTACAATTACACCATGAGTCATTAATCATGAAACACACACCTCCGCCCTTCTGCTTCCCGGAATGTAAATATTTTCAAACCAAGCTCATGACTTGTGGAGTCCAGTATCAGGGTGGGTACCCACAAGGTAATTGTTTTTAAAATCTGTGGTCATGTCTGCGCTATGCACTGAGAACCCATCTGGCTGGACCGATTCCGACAGAATAACCCAAGAGAGCCATGTTTCCGTGAAACAGAGTATGTTACAGGCCTTAATGTCTCTCTGGAAAGAAATCCTTGCCCATAGTTCGTCAAGCTTGTTAACTAGAGACTGAACATTAACAAGTAGTATACTTGGAAGCGGTGGGTGGTGTGCGCGCCTCCTAAGTCGAACCAGCAGGCCGCTCCGAGTGCCTCTCCTCCGCCGGCGATGTTTTGGGTCAGCCGCTGGAATCAGTTCAGTTGCCCTGGGGAGAGAAAACAAAGGATCTGCTTCGGGAAAGTCGTATTCCTGGTCGTAATGCTGGTTACCGCCGCTCTGATATCCAATCGTTTTTCCTGGCTGTATGTAATGATGCCAAACACTTTCTGAGCTAATAATGTAATAAATAATACATAAAAAAACAAAATACTGCAAAGTTTCCTAAGAGCTAGTCGCGAGGCCGCCATCTTCGTCGGCGCCAGGTCATACTGTATATTTTATTTTATATTTTTTGTCAAATCAATCACCCGAACCACAGATTTTAAAAACAATTACCTTGTGGGTACTCACCCTGATACTGGACCACGAGTCATGAGCTTGGTTTGAAAAGATTTACATACATACCCAGTAGTGTAAAAAGTACCCAATTGTCATACTTGAGTAAAAGGCTTTTCTGCTGTGGGCTAAATCAGGGTCACACAGAGTGATTCTTGGTAGTCTTAAACAAATCTACTTGTGAAACAAAAGAATACACCTCACCAGAGGTGGGTAGTAACGAGTTACATTTACTCCGTTACATTTACTTGAGTAAGTTTTTGAAAAAATTATACTTCTAGGAGTAGTTTTAAATCACTATACTTTTTACTTTTACTTGAGTAGATTTGTGAAGAAGAAACTGTACTCTTACTCCGCTACATTAGGCTACAATGAGGTCGTTACTTTTCTTTTTACCTCTTTGGTATTCTACGCGTCATTGTCTTTATTCCCCCCGCATATGCCTTATTTTAATGTTTTATTTTGACAGAGAGAGAGAGACTTCCGCTAAGGCTCTACCACGTGACTGTGTTTCACCAATCAAACGTAGTTGTGCAGTCTCGTCACTTTACCATACTCAATCTCAGTGGCGGGACGGGTTGGCTTTACAGTCATAGCAACACAAAAATGTCAGAATTAGCCGTCGGCAATGCAGACACAGACGAGGAGGAACACCCGCACCCCTGGCCTCATATTGAAAGCATGTTTACCTTAGTAAAAGTGCGAAAGAACAGCTACATTATGCGGTGTCTTCTGTGTCTACCAAAACAAACGGACATTTCAGCATTCAAGAACTCAACATCTAACTTGAGGAAACATGTAGCGGTAAGTTTCCTAAATTCGTTTTTTTTTGCTGTGGATAGGCGAATGTTTGTCTTTTAGGTTACATATGTTTTAAACATTTTCTATATATATATATATATATATATAATAAATATATATATATATATATATATCCACATTTGATGTGATAATAAGTCTCTTTTAATGTCTTGATCTCCCTGTAGCCTCACAGATTTTTTTTTGTCCACAGAGGATTCACCCCAACAAACTGGCAAAGTACACAGACTTACTAGAGAACCACAGAAAGCGTAAGTCCTCCTCTTCCAGTGATACTCTTGTGAAAAATGCAAAAATCACAGCCTTTGCTGCCCCAGGGCGGGTAACACAAGCAACGCTTGACAAGCTGATGCTAAATTTTGTATGTGAGGCCAACCAACCATTTTCTGTGGTTGAGACGCCATCCTTCAATACTTTGATAGAAACCTTGCAACCTCATACAGTAATGACAAGGAAAACGTTATGCACAAGAATACAAGAAGCTGCAAAACACAAGAAGAGCATAATCATCAAAAAGCTGAGTGCTGTGAACTATGTTGCTAACGTAGCTACTTAGGTGTCACCTGTCACTGGATAGACAACACCTCACTGGAGAGGCACTCCACATTGGCTTGTAGACCTGTCAAAGGCTCGCACACGTTTGATGTCATTGCTGCTGCATTAGAGGAAATACATTCTGAGTACCACATCAGGGAAAAAGTGACCAGGACGACAACAGACAGTGGCTCAAACTTCCTTTCGATTATATGGTGAGGAGAAAGAGGAGGAAGCCATCAATGTACAAGAGGAGAGTGACTCCACCCTTGATGATGCAACAGAAGATCAGAGTGAGTCAGAGGTGGAGTATCAAGATGTCTGCAATTCTGGATGACAACACAGGCCTTGAGTACCAACTTCCAAGGCACCAAAAGTGTGCATGCCATCTCCTCAATCTTATATCCACAGTTGATGCCACTGCTGCAGGAGGAGCTGCAAACGAAACCTACAAGAGGCTGTCTCGGTCTGCTTTTGCAAAATGTCATGCTCTTTGGAATAAAACCAGCAGGTCAAGCATGGCTCATGAAACAGTGGAACGTGAATGCAAGCTGCAGTTTCTCCGACCCAATCAGACACGCTGGAGCTCCCTGTTCCTCGCTGTAGAAAGGATTGTGCGCATTCACCGAGAGCAAGGAGAACAAGCAATTCGCAATGTCTGCACAGCATTAAAGATAAAGATGTAAGTTGACAAAATGTATATTTTGTTTTTAAAGAATAATAAAAGTAAATAAGCCTTGCTGATTAATGGGTGAATCCACTTGTCTCAAGTAACTACGTTTTCTTTGCATGGTGGTGTGACAATTGTGGATGACTTGAATGAAATATATATATATATATATATATATATATATATATTTTTTTGTATTTAACATGTACACTGCATAATAAAGACATTGTACCAGAAATAGCTATAAGTAATTGTTTTATCGTTACATCTTTTATAGGTTGAATCCAGCTGAAAATGGGTTTTTGGTCGAGTATGCTGCTGTGATGAAGCCTGTTGCCATGGCCCTTAATATCCTCCAAGGGGAATCATCTGTGCATATGGGCCTCCTGCTGCCAACACTTTACCAGTTGCGGGACAAGCTGAAGAAGTTGGAGTCAACTTGCAAAATGTGTACACCTCTTGTTCACGCCCTGCAGCAAGGGATCCAGAAACGTTTTGGAGACGTCATGAAAGAGCCTGAGCTGATTGCAGCAGCAATACTCCTACCAAGATTCAGAACATCCTGGACCACAGAGGAGAACATCTTAAATGCTGGTAAATATACTTGTTTATCAATTCAAATGTGAACCAGTAGACATTGACCTATATAACTCTGTATAATGTTACTGTCATTTAGGATTATAGTGTGTCAGTGACAAACCACAGGGTGGCAATATAGTTAGTGTGACTTTTTTTTGCTGACTTTTCTTGTTAGATATTGGAACTGGAAGTAAACATAATGCCCGATCTACAACTACATCACTCTCCTCTAATGCCTTTTAGAGAACATGCATTCAGCTTAATTTGTGTTCTGGGATACTAGGCCTGCAATATTGTTTTATTTGGCCATCTATCATGGACTGGTGCTTTTTCAGTTGATGTGTACTGCTGCTCTTTTCCTCTGCTCAGTGAGATGTGCAGTGTGGCCTAATCACAGATCAGAGTATTCATTTCTAGGCACACAGAAAAAGGGCTGTTGCTTGCCATGCAATACAAAGGTACTGAGTAGGCCTAATCAACACCTATTGATTATTTTACGTTGACCGCTTCCTTCTGGTGTGCAGTTTTCTGTTCAGCATGCCTGGTATGAAATGTTTGTGTGTTTCCTTCTGTTGTTCTGTCACTGTGGAGACATACACACCGTTTATGAGAGTTTATGGGCTGCCTCGTTCTAGTTCTGCGTGGTAAAAAAAGTATAAAGGTTTGGAAATGTGTGTTATTTGTGCTTATTTATTTTTTATTTATTATTATTTTATTTTTTAATACTTGAATTTACCTGAATTATTTTAATTTAAGCTATTTTGTAATTCATTAAAGATGATTATGTTGTATTTTTGTCTGTCTGATTGTTGTCTTGTGTTAAAAAATAAATCAGACGTTACTCAACAGTTACTCAGTACTTGAGTAATTTTTTCACCAAGTACTTTTTTACTCTTACTCAAGTAATTATTTGGATGACTACTTTTTACTTTTACTTGAGTCATATTATTCTGAAGTAACAGTACTTTTACTTGAGTACAATTTTTGGCTACTCTACCCACCTCTGCACCTCACACACATGGTTATGGGCTTAAAAAAAAGAAGACACCTGTACCATGTCAGATACAGAGTTGAAATGTATTCCATTTTTAATTTGCATCCCAATATTACACTTTATATACATCACAGACGACTGAAATATAACAGTTTGATATAGAAACAGCAGATTTGCAGGGTTATTCTTGTAAATCCTTTTATTAATTCTGAAATTCAGAAAAATATGAATAACATTCCACCCATGAGGCCACTAGAGGGTGCTTTGGTTATTTGACTGCAGGAAATGGTTTTATAGAAAATGACTCAAGTAAAAGTGAAAGTCACCCATTAAAATACTACTTGAGTAAAAGTCTAGAAGTACTTGTTTTTAAATATACTTAGGTATCAAAAGTAAAAGTAAAAGTATAAATCATTTCAAATTCCTTATATTAACCAACGCAGATGGCACTATTTTCTTGTTTTAAAAATGTACGGATAGCCAGGGAACACTCCAACACTCCGACATAATTTACAAATGAAGTATGTGTTTAGTGAGTCCGCCAGAGGCAGTAGAGATGATCAGGGATGTTCTCTTGATAAGTGTGTGAATTGGACCATTTCCCTGTCTTTCTAAGCATTCAAAATGTAACAAGTACTTTTGGGTGTCAGGGAAAATGTATGGGGTAAAAAGTACATTATTTTCTTTAGGAATGTAGTGAAGTAAAAGTTGTCAAAAATATAAATAGTAAAGTGAAGTACATATACCCCAGAAAACTATTTAAGTAGTACATTAAAGTTGTTTTACTTAAGTACTTTACACCACTGCACGTACCTTACATTAGATACATTTTTTACATTGAAAGTGCTGAATCAGTGGCAAGCTTCTTTTTTCACCACTCAACAAAGCACCATAGAAATACTGTGTGTCCTTGTACATTAGGGAAGCGTTGTTTGAATTCGTAATGCATTTAGTTATTGTACGCCCTGTGAGTACAATCATTGTTGCATATTCAAGAGCTCAGTGAAATGTTCTGTACAAAACAACACTGTCATTACTACCTACATAGGCTTGTGCCAATGTGGCTCTCCAGCGAACAAAATATGTTTTGCATATAGTCATTATTACGGCGTGAACCACTTGTGTGACATATTTTTTGTGTTGTTTGCTTTCGTTAGAAAAATGCCCAAATCTTTGAATATGCGCATATGAAACAGATGCATAATGAATGTGTGTTAATTTCTACTTTCAGCTTTTCAGTGTTTTTAATGATGGACAACAAGCTCTGAATGTGTTAGTTTGGGCTCCATGCTCTGGTCTGATGAATAGGTTTAGATAAAGGTTCCTCACCTTGGGTTCGCAAACTATCATTACCAGGTCAGACACCTGCCATAATGTCCCCATAGAAGAGCTCCATCAGCCTAAACTCTACTGGCTAGTTTCCTGGACCCAGGGTAAGCCTAGTCCTGGACTGGCATATATGTTCAATCGGAGGTCTCAATTGAAAAGTGTTTTTTAGTGCAGGATTATACTTATTCTGTGTCCAGGAAACCGGCCCTAAAGGCAAAGTGTTTTTCCGTCTAAGAGTAGGCTTAATCTTGGTCTGGAAAACTGGCCTACAGATGTAAGATCTTCATTTGATCACCGTGTTGCAAGAACTTTCTCGCAATGTAGGAAATGTAAAACTTGTAGTGTATTTGAGGTTTAAAACGGCTTCTGAAGTTTGTAATATCGACTTAGAAATTTCAGGCTTGATTTTCCCTTATGAAAAATATATATATCCTTATCAAAATGTCCATTATTTATAATTCACATAATTCACATTTCCTGTTGCTGCAGGATCATTTTCCTACTGTAGCAAACTAGCTCAAATTAAGATCCTACATCTGTACATAATGACAGATACAGTACATGTAAAATATTTCCTGCCCAATTCAATCAAAATCAATGACTAGATAAAGCATCGTTGTGCTGTAAGAATGCAATCATGGTCTCTGCCATTACATAAAATGCTTAGAATTACATAACTACTATAGGTTAAATGCTTTGAACAATTGAAATAGCACTATATAAAAGCTATCCATGACCATCATTATTATCCATGTCCATGTCATAATAATGGAAGTTAGGTACCCTCCATCTCTGAACACTGAAACTATGTCCATCTGTAGCACTTTCCCTCTCTTCCTTTATATCCCCTACATTTGTAATGAACTCTTAAGTGCTTCTTCTGATGAAATGTTTTCTGATTGTGGTGCTCGGCTCACCGTCATCGATACCAAATCATATGCTGAATACCCACGTCCCCGGCTCGCCAAAGTGGCGCTGAAGTAGTTCTAATGCCATTTTAAATCTGCTTTAATTGTCTGTAGCATCCCCGTGTTCCCGGTCTTGAGTGTGTAGGTGTTAAAGGTCCTGTTCTTCAGAATTACTCACCAGCGATGCCTCTCCTAAGGCATGCAAATGGCTGTGTTCTCTCCCAAGGTAGGCTACCTGTTGCATTGTCGCCGTCATCTCCACTCATACACCACTATAAGGCTTCATCAGCTCTCTTAATGCCACAATCAGGGATTCGATTATCGGTGGGTATACTGTATATTATGCATGTTAAAGACCAGAAATGTATGTACCAATCCCAGACTGTAGCGTTAATGTTGTCACCATGCAAATAGCCTCAGCCTACCTGAGGGATCTTAAAACGCATGTTAAAGGGATACTTCGGGATTTTGGCAATGAGGCCCTTTATCTACTTCCTCAGAGTCAGATGCACTTGTGGATACCATTTTGATGTCTCTGTTTCCAGTATGAAGGAAATTAGAGGTCGTTTCATGAGCCAATGCTAACTAGTGTTAGCGCAATGACTGGAATTCTATTTGTGTATCTACTAGCATTCTCGCAGCTACCCATAGACTTCCAGTCGTTGCGCTAACGCTAGTTAGAAATTGCGCTAGCGCTAGATAGCAACTTCCTTCAAACTGCACACAGAGACATAAAATTGGTATCCACAAGTTCATCTGACTCTGGGGAAGTAGATAAAGGGCCTCAATGCCAACATCCCAAATTATCCCTTTAAAGAAGCCTGGGCCCTGTAGAATGAGTAATGGGGCGTTTAAACCAGTGAACAGCTGTTGAACAAGATGAAATGGAAGGAAGGGACTGTACCAGTACAGATCTAACTGCCCTATTAAAGGGAATTTAATAAGTTATTTTCGTTTCCATTCTATTATACATTTCAAAACATGCTAACCTTGGTGCACTCACTTTTTTTGGGATATAATATTCCTTGTTACCTACTGTCCTTATGCTTAATCTCTGCATCTGCTGTGTATTTCAAAGGAAAACGCTGGCTGTTTTATCGAAGGAAGGCCCAAAATGCAGGCTCATGATTGCGATGTATTGATGTATTGATTAGCCAGGGGGAGACTGTCTCAGATAATGAGTTGTTTCCACTGCAGCTTTCCAGCACGCCCACACACATACACATACACCCACACACACGTCTCTAGCAGGCTGTCAGTTCAGCTGCAGCACGCTAGCTAACCCTGTGACATAACAGCACAGTAAGATAGTAGCAGACCTGGGTTCAAATACTATTTGAAATCATTTCAAAAAATGTATTGGCCTGCCTGGTGTGCCAGACGGGCATGGTTTGCTGTTGATTCCATTGCAACGGATAAGCTCAGTCATGCCCAGCTGAATTGTTTTAAATTATTTCAAATAGTATTTGAACCCAGGTCTAAGCAGCAGCACGGTGAGAGTCTAGCGAAGGCCCCAGGGGACACATACACAGGACAATTATCTCCCCTTCTGAAACAGTGGTCATTATCACACTTGCTGCATACCAAATTGCATCCCATAGGGCTCTGGTCAAAAGTAGTGCACTGTATAGGTAATAGGGTGACATTTGGGAGGACCTCATAGGAACCAGTCTCTGTAACCAGGAATGTGTATCTAGAGATGTGGCATTCCAATTTACGTGTAATATTTAAGATGGAGGAGCAGTTACTATATTCAGCATTTCCCCCTCACTCTGTTTATTACTGCTGTTGTGAGGTTAGCTGGCCTGCCCCTAAATTGCTATATTTCAAATCAAAGTTTATTGGTCATGGACACAGATTTGCAAATGTTATTGCAGGTGCAGCAAAATGCTGTGTTTCTAGCTCCAACAATGCAGTAATACCTAGCAATACAAAACAATACTCACATAATCTAAAAAGTATATAAATAAATAAGCACTGTGTATAAACAGTGTAACTAAAATGCAACGTACAGTAGTATAAATAGTCTAATGAGCTCAGTTGGTAGAGCATGGCGCTTGCAACGCCAGGGTTGTGGGTTCGATTCCCACGCGGGACCAGTACAGGGGAAAAAGTATGAAAATGTATGCACTCACTACTGTAAGTCGCTCTGGATAAGAGCGTCTGCTAAATGACTAAAATGTAAATCTAAATGTAGTAAATACACAGTACAAAACCCCATAGCAAAATAGATAGAATTGCAGGAAATTGGATTATAAATAATATACACTACCGGTCAAAAGTTTTAGAACACCTACTCATTCAAGGGTTTTTCTTTATTTTTACTATTTTCTACACTGTAGAATAATAGTGAAGACATCAACACGATGAAATAACACATATGGAATCATGTAGTAACCCAAAAAGTGTTTAAAAAATCAAAATCTATTTTATATTTGAGATTCTTCAAATAGCCACCCTTTGCCTTGACGACAACTTTGCATTCTCTCAACCAGCTTCACCTGGAATGCTTTTCCAACAGTCTTGAAGGAGTTCCCACATATACTGAGCACTTGTTGGCTGCTTTTCCTTCACTCCGAGGTCCCACTCATCCCAAACCATCTGAATTTGGTTGAGGTCGGGGGAGGGTGGGGTGGTATGATATATTTATGCCTCTGTAACTTTCTCACTCATTATTATTCACGATTCATTCAGGAGTATCTGTAATCATGGTAGTATCCACATTAATGTAGAAGTGTTTACAATAATATTATATTCTTATTTACAATAAAAGTGACTCCAAAATGACACAATACATTATTTACCATTCATTTCTATTGGGCATAACATAATCTGAAACACAATCAAAACATACAGCAAATGCATCCAATACATTTGTAGAGTCAAAAGCTTGATATAATCATTGCGTGCTAGGATATGGGACCAAATACTAAACTTTTGACTACTTTAATACACATAAGTGAATTTGCCCCAATACTTTTCGTTCCCTAAAATGGGGGAACTATGTACAAAAAGTGCTGTAATTTCTAAACGGTTCACCCAATATGGATGACAGTCTGTTTAACTTCATAGTCATTGTATCATTTCAAATCCAAAGTGCTGGAGTACAGAGCCAAAACAAACAAAAATTGTCACTGTCCCAAATACTTTTAGAGTTTACTGTGTGTAAAATCAGTTTAGATTTAGAATGACCTATTATCAAATGGGCAGCGGCAGGGGAAAAAAGACATGTCATCCGTATGCACTCGAATAGGCCATAGAGTCCGCTCTACCGCCTGTTCGTTTTTCATCTGCAGCTCTATTGTGAGAAACATCTCGGTTCCCAATGCAGAAACCCTGTGCTACCCAGGAGCACGAGTACAGCACATCACAAGGCTGCTTCCGACTGTTCTACCACAAATACCGGGAGCTGACGCTGTCATAGTCCATGTGGGGTCAAACGACATCAGGAGGGGTAGCTCGGAACATCTGATAATGGATTTTAAAGAACTGCTTTTAGCATTAAAAGACTCAAAAAAACGGCCAATCATTTCAGGTCCAGTACCATCGTTGGGCCGTGGGTGTGAAAGATTCAGCAGGCTACTGGCATTACACATCTGGCTAAAAGATTACTGAAGCTCTGCTGGAATCACTTTTATAGATAACTTTCACACCTTCTGGAAACAGAAGATACTCTACAGGAATGACGGAGTCCATCCAAATCATCTTTGCTCCTGGACTCTGTCCACGCATTTCAAGGCTGCGTTGAAACAATGACTTATCAATGACCCAAGACCAGCTCAGTTAATCCCTACCATTGTGACAATGAGTCGTCATGATGCTGCATCAAATGTACATTATCCGAGGGGCGTTGGCAGACACAATGTAAGTAACTTAATTTATGTCCCCCTAATTGCCCTGAATACCTCTGTTGACCCTACAGCTATTGTATGCAGTAATCATGAGCCTATGAACCAGAGTTACACTGTTAGCGCTGAGGCGGTGTGCCCTAGTAGGAAGACCATTGTGTGCAGCTCACCCTGCACTATCAGCTCCAATATAAATAACATGAGCAAGTCTACTTCTGATAAGCTTCCCAGTAAAGCAATAAAAACAATCAAGCAACCCAGAAAAGTGCTAAAAATAGCCCATATTAACATATGCAGCCTGAGAAACAAGGTCCATGAAGTCAATAACTTGCTTGTAACAGATTATATTAATATTCTGACTATCTCTGAAACTCACTTAGATAAAACCTTTGATGATACAGTGGTAGCAATACATGGTTACAACATCTACCGAAAAGACAGAAATGCCAACGGGGGCGGTCTATATTCAGAACCACATTCCTGTAAAGCTTAGAGACGATCTCATGTTAGATGCTGTTGAAGTAATATGGCTACAGGTTCATCTGCCTCACCTAAAGCCCATTCTTGTGGGAAGCTGCTATAGACCACCAAGTGCTAAACATTCAGTATCTGGATAATATGTGTGAAATGCTTGATAATGTATGTGATATCAACAGAGAAGTATATTTTCTGGGTGATTTAAATATTGACTGTCTCTCATTCAGCTGCCCACTCAAGAAAAAATGTCAAACTGTAACCAGTGCCTGCAACCTGGTTCAGGTTATCAGTCAACCTACCAGGGTATTTACAAACAGCACAGGAATGAAATCATCAACATGTATTGATCACATCTTTACTAATGCTGCAGAAATTTGCTTTAAAGCAGTATCCAAATTCATAGGATGTAGTGATCACAATATAGTAGCCATATCTACAAAAGCCAAAGTTCCAAAGGCTGGGCCTAATATTGTGTATAAGAGGTCATACAATAAGTTTTGTAGTGATTCATATGTTGATGATGTAAAGCATATTTGCTGGTCTGTGGTGTGTAGTGAGGAGCAACCAGACGCTGCATTTGACACATTTATGAAATTGCTTATTCCAGTTACTAATAAGCACGCACCCATTAGGAAAATGACTGTAAAAACTGTTAAATCCCCTTGGATTGATGAGGAATTGAAAAGTTGTATGGTTGAGAGGGATGAGGCAAAAGGTATGGCAAATAAGTCTGGCTGCACAACCGATTGGCAAACATACTGCAAATTAAGAAATCATGTGACTAAACTAAATAAAAATAAACTATACTATGAAACAAAAATAAATTATTTAAAGAATGATAGTAAAAAGCTTTGGAGCACCTTAAATTAAATTTAGGGAAAAAGGCAAACTCGGCTACATCATTGAATCAGATGGCTCATTCATCACAAAACCGACTGAAACTTTAATGACTTCTTAATATGCAAGATAAGCAAACTTAGGTATGACATGCCAGCAACATGACACTACACATCCAAGTATATCTGACCAAATGATGAAAGACACAAATTGTACTTTTGAATTCCGTAAAGTCAGTTTGGAAGAGGTGAAAAGATTATTGTTGTCTATCAACAATGACAAGCCACCGGGGTCTGACACTCTGGATGGAAAATTACTGAGGATAATAGCGGACCACTCCTATTTGCCACATCTTCAATTTAAGCCTACTAGAAAGTGTGTGCCCTCAGGCCTGGAGGGAAGTTAAAGTCATTCCGCTACCCAAGAATAATAAAGCCCCCTTTACTGGCTCAAATAGCCCACCAATCAGCCTGTTACCAACCCTTAGTAAACTTCTGGTAAAAATGGTGTTTGACCAGATACAATGCTATTTCAAGGAAACAAACTGACAACAGACTTTCAGCACGCTTATAGGGAAGGACACTCAACAAGCACTTACACAAATGACTGATGATTGGCTGAGAGAAATTGATGATAAAATGATTGTGGGGGCTGTCTTGTTAGACTTCAGAGCAGCTTTTGACATAATCGATCATAGTCTGCTGCTGGAAAAACGTATGTGTTATGGCTTTAAACCCCCTGCTATATTGTGGATAATGAGTTACCTGTCTAATAGAACACAGAGGGTGTTCTTTAATGGAAGCCTCTCAAACATAATCCAGGTAGAATCAGGAATTCCCCAGGGTAGCTGTTTAGGCCCCTTACTTTTTTCCATCTTTACTAACGACATGCCACTGGCTTTGAGTAAAGCCAGTGTGTCTATGTATGCAGATGACTCAACACTATACACGTCAGCTACTACAGCAACTAAAATAACTGCAACACTTAACAAAGAGCTGCAGTTAGCTTCGGAATGGGTAGCAAGGAATAAGTTAGTCCTAAATATTTCCAAAACTAAAAGCATTGTATTTGGATCAAATCATTCACTAAAACCTAAACCTCCACTACATCTCGTAATGAATAATGTGGAAATTGAGCAAGTTGAGGTGACTAAACTGCTTGGAGTAACACTGGATTGTAAACTGTCATGGTCAAAACATATTGATACATCAGTAGCTAAGATGGGGAGACGTCTGTCCATAATAAAGCGCTGCTCTGCCTTCTTAACAACACTATCAACAAGGCAGGTCCTACAGGCCCTAGTTTTGTCGCACCTAGACTACTGTTCAGTAGTGTGGTCAGGTGCCAGAAAGAGGGACTTGGGAAAATTGCAGTTGGCTCAGAACAGGGAAGCAAGACTGGCCCTTAAAAGTACACGGAGAGCTAACATTAATGACATGCATGTCAATCTCTCATGGCTCAAAGTGGAAGAGAGATTGACTTCATCACTACTTGTTTTTGTAAGGGGTGTTGACAAGCTGAATGTACCGAGCTGTCTGTTTAAAATACTAGCACACAGCTCGGACACCCATGCATACCCCACAAGACATGCCACCAGAGGTCTCTTCACAGTCCCCAAGTCCAGAACAGACTATGGGAGGCGTACAGTACTGCATAGAGCCATGACTTAAAAACTGGTAAGAATACACCTTATGGAACAACGGGGACTGTGAAGAGACACATACACAGTCACAGACACATGCATACACACACATTGTGATATTGTTGTATGGTGGTATTAAACATTTTGTATTGTGGATATGTAGTGGTGTAATAATGTTATATGATGTACTGTTTTATCTTGTGTTTTACATGTAATGTAAGTGCTTTAATATGTTTGTACCTCAGGAAGAGTAGCTGCTGCCTTGGCAACAGCTAATGGGGATCCCTAATAAATACAAATACAAATACAAATCATGCAGGGTAGGCTACTCCGGTTATTTCACTTCTTGCATCAACCACTGTTTGAGGAGCGTGCAGCCTCTCGCTGCGCGGCAGGTGATATTCCGCACAAACTCATTATGCCATGGGCTCTCCAACACTGTTCCTGCAGCTACCCAGTGCTTAATTTGGGAAACCAAGTGAAATCTGTTTGGAAACATTGATAGTAACATGTTTTCACAATGAAACATATTTAATTAAACTGTTGACAGCCCCTCTCTCTGCGCGCTGGAGAAAGGAATGAAGGAGAGAGGGGAGGAGATGGAAATGCACGGTGGTGAGATATTCTCTAGCTAAAGGTAATGTGTCAGCCTATTAATTATGAAAATATAAAAAATGCCCTATTACTAGGCTATTCAAAATCAAATACAAAATGTACTATAATTGTGGGCTAACTCTGTAAGCTGCCCTGCAGAATCAATGAACCAACAGCATTGCCTAGGCCTATACGTTCTCTCCCAGACTCATTTTGGAGCATAGCATAAGGTACCCAGTCCATCCAGTATGCATAATAATACAGACCACATTCAAAGGCGATTACTAGAATTTGTTTAATTCTGGAGTATAGGCTAGACCAATTATGTACCAAAGACATCTTAAATCATTTTTTTAAATGTTTTTCTGCCATGTGTAATATGCGGTAGGTTATGTATTGTATAACAACACAATTTTATTTCCGTTTTAATTTTTTCGGGCTTGGGCTCATATATAAGCCTATGCATAAGCTCTATGTCACACCCTGACATCGCTAGTTGGTTTGGTCAGGGTGTGAATATCTATGTTTTGTATTTGGCCGGGTGTGGTTCCCAATCAGAGGTAGCTGTCGATCGTTGTCTCTGATTGGGGATCATACTTAGGCAGCCATGTTGCCTACCTGTTTGGTGGGATCTTGGTTCTGTGTGTTTGGCTTGTTTGATGTTAGCCTTTAGAACTTCACGTTACGTTGCTTTTGCTGTTTTGTTCTGTGTTTATTCAATAAACGAACATGTACGCATACCACGCTGCACCATACTGTACTCAACGAACGTGACACTCTAATATGTGTATGGGTGTTTTTAATTAATCATCACCTCAGAAAGTGCTGTCCATTTCATTGTTAGGTTTCGAAACAACACCCACAATGACCATGTTTTCCACTCAGTTTCAACCCGTTGTTGAATTTGATCAATCACAGTGAGGTGACTTTTAAAAGCATGATACTGTTTTGATGATGTTTGATGTGATTTTCGAAAGCATTTGCATTGATGTCAGAGGGGTTAGAGGGAGAATAGAGCACTGAGTACCAGGCCATTAGCGACTTGATGGTCATTAGCGAGGTACTACCAATGCATGTCCAGAGTGCATAAAAGTAGATTACCGTGATTCACGTGGAATTTTACTTCGGTCATGACTCATGACTGCCAGTGTGGCGGTAATACAGTCACAGCAACAGCCCTAGGTGTGAATACTTTCTAAAGGATGAGCCATGACTAGAATACAGTATATACATATAAAATGGGTAAAATAGTATGTAAACATTTTCTTCTCACCCATCTAAACACAATACCCCATAATGACAAAGTGAAAACATGTTTTTAGAAATGTTTGCTAATTTATAAAAAATGAATACAGAAATATCAAATTTACATAAGTATTCACAACGCTGAGTCAATACTTTGTAGAAGCACCTTTGGCGGCGAATTCAGCTTTGAGTCCTCTTGGGTATTTCTGTATCAGCTTTGCACATCTGGATTTGGGAGCTTTCTGAACCCTGCGTGACCGAAATGAAGCTCCCCGCACTCTTGGCCTCGCACGCTGGCAGTGAACATTTTGCAGAAAAATAACGCTGTTGCATATCTCACTGCTTTCTTCCATGCGCTGTGCTCTCCTGACACCAAATCATTAGCACTTCTTAATATTAATTCAATGGATTGTGGTCAGTAAACCCATGGAATATGGTGTTAATAATATTGATAAAAAAAATTTTGCAAGTACTAATTACAAGTGCATAACTATATCGTAATTTTCCATGAAGAAAAATTGTTGGAAAAAGTATTTGTATCATTGTTTTGTTGCAATGTTTTCATAAACCATGTCCAATATTGATTGCCAAATTTTTTTAAAGCCTCATGTTGATGTTGGTCACATTAATGCTAACTAAAGCAGTTCCAAAACAATCCAAACGGTGGCAGCCTAGACCACAAGTTAATGTTTTGCATGAAATAATGTTCAAATTACGTGCAATATAGCAGGATTGGGATTTTAGGCTGCCATCTTTTGGATTATGTTGGAACTGCGTAAACTCACATTAGCAGTAGGCTTGTATTATAACTGTAGAGTGGGTGTGGGGCAGAACTTTTGCAGATATGTACAAACGCAGGCACCAAACACACTTGAAAATCGTGATTTTATAATATTTGTGGTAATAAAACACAGATTCCAAGGTCAATTAGCTACAGGACAATATTTCTACATATTTAATTACACAAAAACAAATACACCCCCTCCAACCCCATTGTAGTAACAACACTTCACAATTGTACATACAGTGGGGAAAAAAAGTATTTAGTCAGCCACCAATTGTGCAAGTTCTCCCACTTAAAAAGATGAGAGAGGCCTGTCATTTTCATCATAGGTACACGTCAACTATGACAGACAAAATGAGAAAAGAAAATCCAGAAAATCACATTGTAGGATTTTTAATGAATTTATTTGCAAATTATGGTGGAAAATAAGTATTTGGTCACCTACAAACAAGCAAGATTTCTGGCTCTCATAGACCTGTTACTTCTTCTTTAAGAGGCTCCTCTGTCCTCCACTCGTTACCTGTATTAATGGCACCTGTTTGAACTTGTTATCAGTATAAAAGACACCTGTCCACAACCTCAAACAGTCACACTCCAAACTCCACTATGGCCAATACCAAAGAGCTGTCAAAGGACACCAGAAACAAAATTGTAGACCTGCACCAGGCTGGGAAGACTGAATCTGCAATAGGTAAGCAGCTTGGTTTGAAGAAATCAACTGTGGGAGCAATTATTAGGAAATGGAAGACATACAAGACCACTGATAATCTCCCTCGATCTGGGGCTCCACGCAAGATCTCACCCCGTGGGGTCAAAATGATCACAAGAACGGTGAGCAAAAATCCCAGAACCACACGGAGGGACCTAGTGAATGACCTGCAGAGAGCTGGGACCAAAGTAACAAAGCCTACCATCAGTAACACACTACGCCGCCAGGGACTCAAATTCTGCAGTGCCAGACGTGTCCCCCTGCTTAAGCCAGTACATGTCCAGGCCCGTCTGAAGTTTGCTAGAGTGCATTTGGATGATCCAGAAGAGGATTGGGAGAATGTCATATGGTCAGATGAAACCAAAATATAACTTTTTGGTAAAAACTCAACTCGTCGTGTTTGGAGGACAAAGAATGCTGAGTTGCATCCAAAGAACACCATACCTACTGTGAAGCATGGGGTGGAAACATCATGCTTTGGGGCTGTTTTTCTGCAAAGGGACCAGGACGACTGATCCGTGTAAAGGAAAGAATGAATGGGGCCATGTATCGTGAGATTTTGAGTGAAAACCTCCTTCCATCAGCAAGGGCATTGAAGATTAAAAGTGGCTGGGTCTTTCAGCATGACAATGATCCCAAACACACTGCCCGGGCAACGAAGGAGTGGCTTCGTAGAAGCATTTCAAGGTCCTGGAGTGGCCTAGCCAGTCTCCAGATCTCAACCCCATAGAAAATCTTTGGAGGGAGTTGAAAGTCCGTGTTGCCCAGCGACAGCCCCAAAACATCACTGCTCTAGAGGAGATCTGCATGGAGGAATGGGCCAAAATACCAGCAACAGTGTGTGAAAACCTTGTGAAGACTTACAGAAAACGTTTGACCTCTGTCATTGCCAACAAAGGGTATATAACAAAGTATTGAGAAACTTTTGTTATTGACCAAATACTTATTTTCCACCATAATTTGCAAATAAATTCATAAAAAATCCTACAATGTGATTTTCTGGATTTTCTTTTCTCATTTTGTCTGTCATAGTTGACGTGTACCTATGATGAAAATTACAGGCCTCTCTCATCTTTTTAAGTGGGAGAACTTGCACAATTGGTGGCTGACTAAATACTTTTTTTCCCCACTGTACATGTACATACCAACATACAATCCTTTCTCCAACTAAATATTCACAATGTATGGGAGGTATATTACACAGTACTAGGATGTTAGTCCACCCATAAATATTAGAAATGAAACTGTAGGTGAAAACCTGTCTATGATTTCACTCTTTCCCAAACGTGTCAGTATATCTTTGTCAATTGTCATGATGCATTCTATCTTGGGTCATTGGGCTCCTAAAACAGGTATCCTGAACAGACGAACACACACAGATGCAATATGTGCGCACACACATACACGCAATATGAACAACAGGCAAATAATGTTTACCTGAATTGAGCTAAAGGTAAAATCTGGGATCATTTCTGTTCCTTAATGATATTATCAGTTCACTCAATCTTAAACCTGATTAACATTCAACTGTCTTACCCTTCACTAACCACAATACCTGCATTCTCTCTCTCTGTCGCTTTAGCAACACAATTGACAGATGAGTTTACTATATTAAGTAAGCTATATTTAGTGTCCAATGTTTATTGCAAACAAATACACTACCGTTCAAAAGTTTGGGGTCACTTAGAAATTTCCTTGTTTTCGAAAGAAAAGCAAATTTTTTGTTCATTAAAATAACATCAAATCTATCAGAAATACAGTGTAGACATTGTTAATGTTGTAAATGGCTATTGTAGCTGGAAACGGCTGATTTTTAACAGAATATCTACATAGGCGTACAGAGGCCCATTATCAGCAACCATCAGTCCTGTGTTCCAATGGCACGTTGTGTTTGCTAATCCAAGTTTATCATTTTAAAAGGCTAATTGAGCATTATAAACCCCTTTTGCAATTATGTTAGCACAGCTGAAAACTGTTGTGCTGATTAAAGAAGCAATACAACTGGCCTTCTTGAGACTAGTTGAGTATCTGGAGCATCAGCAATTGTGGATTCGATTACAGGCTCAAAATGGCCAGAAACAAATAACTTTCTTCTGAAACTCGTCAGTCTATTCTTGTTCTGAGAAATGAAGGCTATTCCATGCGAGACATTGCCAAAAAATAGAAGATCTCATACAACGCTGTGTACTACTCCCTTCACAGAACAGCGCAAACTGGCTCTAACCAGAATAGAAAGAGGAGTGGGAGGCCCCGGTGCACAACTAAGCAAGAGGACAAATACATTAGAGTGTCTAGTTTGAGAAACAGACGCCTCACAGGTCCTCAACTGGCAGCTTCATTAAATAGTACCCGCAAAACACCAGTCTCAACGTCAACAGTGAAGAGGCGACTCCGGGATGCTGACCTTCTAGGCAGAGTTGCAAAGAAAAAGCCATATCTCAGACTGCCCATCTTAATATTTTCTTTTTATTGGCCAGTCTGAGATACAGCTTTTTCTTTGCAACTCTGCCTAGAAGGTCAGCATTCCGGATTCGCCTCTTTGCGTTTGAGCCAATCAGCTGTGTTGTGACAAGGTAGGGGGTGTATACAGAAGATAGCCCTATTTGGTAAAATACCAAGTCCATAATATGGCAAGAACTGTTCAAATAAGCAAAGAGAAACGACAGTCCATCATTATTTTAAGACATGAAGGTCAGTCAATACGGAACATTTCAAGAACGATGAAAGTTTCTTCATGTGCGGTTGCAAAAACCATCAAGCGCTATGATGAAACTGGCTCTCATGAGGACCGCCATAGGAATGGAAGACCCAGAGTTACCTCTGCTGCAGAGGATCAATTCATTACCAGCCTCAGAAATTACAGCCCAAATAAATGCTTCACAGAGTTCAGGTAACAGACACATCTCATCATCAACTGTTCAGAGGAGACTGTGTGAATCAGGCCTTCATTTATTTTTTATTTTATTTCACCTTTATTTAACCAGGTAAGCCAGTTGAGAACAAGTTCTCATTTACAACTGCGACCTGGCCAAGATAAAGAAAAGCAGTGCGATAAAAACAACAACAACACAGAGTTACACATGGGATAAAACAAAACATACAGTCAATAACACAATAGAAAAGCTATATACAGTGTGTGCAAATGTAGTGAATTGCTGCAAAGAAACCACTACTAAAGGACACCAAGAAGAAGAAGAGACTTGCTTGGGCCAAGAAACACGAGAAATGGACATTAGACCCGTGGAAATCTGTCCTTTGGTCTGGAGTTCAAATGTGAGATTTTTGGTTCCAACCGCTGTGTCTTTGTGAGACGCGGTGTGAGTGAACGGATGATCTCTGCATGTGTATTTCCCACCGCAAAGCATGGAGGAGGAGGTGTTATGGTGTGGAGGTGCTTTGCTGGTGACACTGTCTGTGATTTATTTAGAATTCAAAGCACACTTAACCAGCATGGCTACCAAAGCATTCTGCAGCGATACACCATTCCATCTGGTTTGGGCTTAGTGGGACTATTTTATTTATTTTTATTTTACCTTTATTTAACTAGGCAAGTCAGTTAAGAACAAATTCTTATTTACAATGACGGCCTACACCGGCCAAACCCGGACGACGCTGGGCCAATTGTGCGCCGCCCTATGGGACTACCAATCACGGCCGGTTGTGATACAGCCTGGAATCAAACCAGGGGATCTGTAGTGACGCCTCAAACACTGAGATGCAGTGCCTTAGACCGCTGCGCCACTCGGGAGCCCATTTAAGGGTTATTTGACCAAGAATGAGAGTGATGGAGTGCTGCATCAGATGACCTGGCCTCCACAATCCCCCGACCTCAACCAAATTGAGATGGTTTGGGATGAGTCGGACAGCAGAGTGAAGGAAAAGCAGCCAACAAGTGCTCAGCATATGTGGGAACTCCTTCAAGACTGTTGGAAAAATATTCCAGGTGAAGCTGGTTGAGAGAATGCCAAGAGTGTGCAAAGCTGTCGTTAAGGCAAAGGGTTTCTATTTGAAGAATCTCAAATATAAAATATATTTTGATTTGTTTAACACTTTTTTGGTTACTACATGATTCCATGTGTTATTTCATAGTTTTGATGTCTTCACTATTATTCTACAATGTAAAAATTAGTTTAAAAAAAGAAAAACCGTTGAATGAGTAGGTGTGTCCAAACTTTTGACTGGTAGTGTATGTGAATTCGATATTTATGTATTTCATTTTCAATAAATGTACAAAGATTTCTAAAAACAAGACTTCTAAAAACATTGTCATTATGAATTATTGTGTGTAGATGGGTGAGAAAAAACAACAACAATTTAATCCATGATGAATTCAGGCTGTAACACAGCAAAATGTGGAATAAGTCACGGGGTATGAATACTATCTGAAGGCAGTGTACCTAGGACAGCGGTCTCTAAGGTGCAGGGTTGAGAACCGGGTGGTAGCCGGCTAGTGACAGTGACTAAGGTTCAGGGCAGGGTACTGGGCGGAGGCCGGCTAGTGGTGACTGTTTAACACTCTGATGGCCTGGAAATAGAAGCTGTTTTTCCGTCTCTCTGTCCCAGCTTTGATGCACTGTCTCCGCCTTCTAAATAGTAGCGGGGTGAACAGGCCGTGGCTCGGGTCCTTGATGATCTTCTTGGCCTTACTGTGACACTGGGTGCTGTAGTTTTCCTGGAGGGTAGGCAGTGTGCCCCGATGATGCATTGAGCTGATGCGTTGGGGGTTGTTCTTCAAAAACCTTTGGACAACACATTACTCAATTCTCAATATCTCAGCGTATTACATGAACATCCACAGTTTCTAATGCGTAAACAATGTACGGCGCACAACCTGAAGGATAATGTCATGAATGTGGCCAGAGCACAGTATTGGAAATAAACATTGTTAGCCAAAGAAATAGATATTGTCACGAAACCACTTTGCTAACCTACTGACTTTGCTACACTCGCTAAATCTAAGGGTCATAGGCCTAGCTAAATGGTCTGTTACCTGATTTGTATGCATGTGCCCCAGGAGACAGTAAACTTACCTGAGTCCAGGGCTCGCTCCGTCTTGACTTCTTGGTCTGCCAGCCCAAGCGAGTTATTGTTGTTCAAGTTGATGGTGACCAAAAATAATAACATGTTCAAAAAGGGCTTGCATGCCAAACACAAAGAATCCAACAAACGTCTGGCCTAGAGGTTCCATCACATGCAGTAACTCTAATTGCCCACCACTGTGCATAATCAACACTTAACAAGACTTCCTGGCAGAGCACCTTACTTGGTTGCTGCTGTGTCCGTGCTATCCGGGATCCTTGGGATGTCACTACCCCCCCATTGAAGTTGAAATTGAAAATGGTTAGGTAAGGGTTAGGGTAGGGGTTAAGGTTAGGGTTTAGGGTAGGGATGTCCCAAGAATCCTGGATAGCACAGACCATTGTTGCTGCCACCTGGGGATGGAGTGTGGTAGTGGTAGTGTGTAGTGTCTCATTGTGCTCCTAAGAACTCAACTGCCTAACCTATTCTGTAACACAGCACAGCAACAACAGCAAACAATGTTTCTGGGACACAAACTGGAAATAAGGCTGCCTTGTCTGTGTTACGAACAGAATGGTGACGCCAGGCAGAGGGTATTATACGCCGCCATTGTCTTTTATATATTGCTTGATGCTTGATACTTGCATTGAGCATTATAGCAGTGGCCTCATTCAGCAGGGATGAACGGGGTGAATCTGACAGTCACAGAAAGTGATCTAACTAGATGTAAGTGTTGCTGTGGTAAAAAACGTTAGTGGCTGTGTGAAAGTTGTGTTCTAATCCATGTTAGTGATAGGAGGCCTGTGTTGGCAGATCGGGTACAGTCAACAGTATTTAATTCCATCCATGGATGAACAGGGTGAAAATGACAAGTAGAAACAGATCTAACTAACAAGACACTGTGTTGCTGTGGTACATTTGAGTTTTGCTGTGGTACATTGACTCTCTGAGTGAAAGCTGTGGTATAATCTGTGTTCGCGATAGGAGGGTTGTGTTGAATGATTGGGTGCTGGGTCGACCGCTGTGTCTCCCGTGGGGATTAGTGAGACATTGCAGGAGCAGAGCGGATGACAACGGGCAGCCTTCCAAACACACACAGTCCTTTTTATTATTTAGGTGACACAAAAGAGGAGAGGAGGTGACCCCCCCCCCACACACACACACACACACACACACTTGAGAAAAGAAAAGCATACTCACTAGTCTGCTTGGCTGGCATGTTGGCGAAATGTTTTGATGCTTATAGGCTAGAGTTTTCTATGCTATTCTAATCTCAAATCCTTTTCTCAAACTCTATCTTTCTCTCCCTCTCTCTCTCTATATATATATGAAAGAGGCTCTCCATAGCTTTGCCTCTGTTTTCCTCTTCATATGGTTAGGCCTGCATCAGCAGATTGCACAGACAATTTCGTCTCGAACAAAACAAACGCACACAAAGAAAATTATGTTTGATTTATGCCATCCAGGGCACCTGCCTGTTCCTCTTTGATTCAAATACATGTGAATCTGATTGTTGTCCTGTCTCTGTTGTGTAACGCTAGTGGCCTGAATTTCAGAGAATTACATGAAGGCTTTCATGAAGCCTACCCAGTACCGCTTCTACAAAGAAGGACTTGTGTTCCCTCAGCCTTGAAATGGAACCATGCTTAATGTCAAGCTCTGCCAGTTCGGTTCAGACTGGCAACGAATAAACTGAACCAAAAAAACACGAATGTAGAAAGAGTGTGGGAGAACAAGAATCACTGTCCTGTTACCCCTCATCATACCCTACTTACACACACACACACACACACACACACACACACACACACACACACACACACACACACACACACACACACACACACACACACACACACACACACACACACACAACTGGTTGGTTACCCCTCATTGTACACCAGAGGCTGTGTAGAGCCATAGAACTTTGGAGAAATCTCTCCTTTCTGATTTAGAGGTTCATCATTTGTTCTAGTGGGTGTCTCTCTGCAGGTGACAAGCTAGGGCGTTTTTTTTATGAAACACATTCATTGTGTGTTTGTCTATGCATCCCTGGTCTCGTTATGCATGAGATGTTCTTACTGTTTGGATGATGAATGTAGATTGTATGTTGGAGTTGCCCCTGGGGTGGATGTTGAAATGGCAGATTTGAATGTACAGTACTATTTCAAATTGTCCAGATATTTGCCATTCATGTTCAGATGTTGGGCCTTTCATTAGGAACCAAGAACCAACTAACAGGTTTTATGTGTTGTTTTTTTACTGCCCAATAACCACTAATAACTTTTAGATTTTATGAGCTAGTAGCTCTGTGGTTTGTGTATCATGTCTTTGTGAAATCCATGCTACCCATGGTTGCTGTCTTTGTCACCCTCCCTGTCGCAGGTACATTTACATCGCCACAGGCTGCTGTGGAAGATGCTGTCCACAGCTCTGGCGTTTGGCTTCATGTGTCTCTGGCATGGAGGACATGACTACCTGCAGTACTGGGTTCTGATGAACTGGGTGGGTGTGCTGGTGGAGAATGGACTGGAGATCCTCCTCTCTTGTAAGTGACTGAAGACCTTACTCACCTCACCCCTCATCTACCCCTCTATTGTTAGTGAGAATACATGATTGTGAATGAATAAATCAATGATCGTGAATGAACAAATTATTGTGAATGAATGAATTACTGTGAATGAATGAATGAATTAGTGTGAATGTGTGAATTAATGATTGCGAATGAATTAATGAATTATTGTAAATGAATGAATGATTGTGAATTAATTAATTGTTGTGAATGTGTGAATGAATGAATGATTGTGAATGAATGAATGAATGAATGATTGTGAATGAATGAATGACCGTCACATAGGTCTTGTAAATGTGTGAGAAAAACTGAATAGAGTCTATCGATTTGCCAGACATTGCCTTAACTCACAGTTCAAACTACTTTTTTGCTGAATTATTAACTGTTCCTCTAAGGATCGGTGAAATGCATCTGGTCTTTCCGTGTGGGGGGTTGATATTTATATTTATTATGGATCCCCATTAGTTCCTGCCAAGGCAGCAGCTACTCTTCCTGGGGTCCAGCAAAATTAAGGCAGTTATACACAATTTAAAAACCATTACAATGCATTTCGCAACAGATTTCACAACACATTAAGTGTGTGCCCTCGGGCCACTACTCTACTACCACATACACTACCGTTCAATAGCTTGGGGTCACGTAGAAATGTCCTTGTTTCGAAAGAAATGCATTTTTTTCGTCCATTACAATAACATCAAATCTATCAGAAATACAGTGTAGACATTGTTAATGTTGTAAATGGCTATTGTAGCTGGAAACGGCTGATTTTAATGGAATATCTACATAGGCGCACAGTGGCCCATTATCAGCAACCATCAGTACAATGGCACGTTGTGTTTGCTAATCCAAGTTTATGATTTTAAAAGGCTAATTGATCATTAGAATACCCTTTTGCAATTATGTTAGCACAGCTGAAAACTGTTGTGCTGATTAAATAAGCAATAAAACTGGCCTTCTTGAGACTAGTTGAGTATCTGGAGCATCAACAATTGTGGGTTCGATTACAGGCTCAAAATGGCCAGAAAGTTTCTTCTGAAACTCGCCAGTCTATTCTTGTTCTGAGAAATGAAGGCTATTCCATGCGAGAAATTGTAGTGTATCTACAATACAAAATCCATTACAATGTGTGTGTATAGTGCGTATGTTATCATGTGTGTGTGTATGCATGTGCCTGTGTGTGAGTGTATCTCTTCACAGTCCCAGCTGTTCCTTAAGGTGTAGTTCTATCAGGGTTTTTTTTTCACTCTGATTCTACTGCTTGCATCAGTTACCTGATGTGGAATAGAGTTCCATGTAGCCATGGCTCTATGTACAGTAGTACTCTGCACCTCCCATAGTCTGTTCTGGACTTGGGGACTGTGAAGAGACCTCTGGTGGCATGTCTTGTGGGGTATGCAGTGTTTTCTGAGCTGTGCGCTAGGAGTTTAAACAGACAGCTCGGTGCATTCAACATGTAAATACTTCTCACAAATACAAGTAGTGATTAAGTCAATCTCTATTTTGAGCCAGGACAGATTAACATGCATATTATTAATGTTAGCTCTCCGTGTACATTTAAGGGCTAGCCGTGCTGCCCTTTTCTGGGCCAACTGTAATTTTCCTAAGTCCCTCTTTGTGGCACCTGACCACACGACTGGACAGTAGTCCAGGTGCGCCAAAACTAGGGCATGTAGGACCTGCTTTGTTGATAGTGTTGTTAAGAAGGCAGAGCAGCACTTTATTACGGACAGACCTCTCCCCATCTTCGCTACTGTTGTATCAATATGTTTTGACCATGACAGTTTACAATCCCCGGTTACTTCAAGCAGTTTAGCCTTCTCAACTTTCTAAATTTCCACATTATTCATTACAAGATTTAGTTGAAGTTTAGGGTTTAGTGAATGATTTGTCCCAAATACAATGCTTTTAGTTTTAGAAATATTTAGGACTAACTTATTTCTTACCACCCATTCTGAAACAGACTGCAGCTCTTTGTTAAGTGTTGCAGTCATTTCACTTGCTGTGGTAGCTGACGTGTATAGCATTGAGTTATCAGCATACATAGACACACAGGCTTTACTCAGAGCCAGTGGCAGGTCATTAGTAAAGATTGAAAAAAGTAAGGGGTCTAGACAGCTGCCCTGGGGAATGCCTGACTCTAACTGGATTATGTTGGAGAGGCTTCCATTAAAGAACACCCTCTGTGTTCTTTTAGACAGGTAACTCTCAATCCATAATATAGCAGGGGATGTAAAGCCATAACACATACGTTTTTCCAGCAGCAGATTATAATCAATAGTGTCAAAAGCTGCACTGAAGTCTAACCAAACAGCTCCCACAATCTTTTTATTATCAATTTGTCTCAGCCAATCATTAGTCATTTGTGTAAATGCCGTACATGTTGAATGACCTTCCCTATAAGCGTGCTGAAAATCTGTTGTTAATTTGTTTACTGTGAAATAGCATTGTATCTGGTCAAACACAATTTTTTCCAAAAGTTTACTAAGAGTTGGTAACAGGCTGATTGGTCGGCTGTTTTAGCCAGTAAAGGGTGCTTTGCTATTCTTGGGTAGCGGAATTACTTTTGCTTCCCTCCAGGCCTGAGAGCACACACTTTCCTGTAGGCTTAGATTGAAGAGATGGCAAATAGAAGTGGCAATATCGTCTGCTATCATCCTCAGTAATTTTCCATCCAAGCTGTCAGACCCAGGTGGCTTGTCATTGTTGAGAGACAATTTTTTCACCTCTTCCACACTCACTTTACGGAATTCAAAATTACATTGCTTGTCTTTCATCATTTGGTCAGTTATGCATGAATGTGTAGGTTCAGAATTTGTTGTTGGCATGTCATGCCTAAATTTGCTAATCTTGCCAATGAAAAAATCATTGGGTTTTGTGATGAATGAGCCATCTGATTCAATGAACGATGGAGCTGAGTTTGCCTTTTTGCCCAAAATGTCATTTAAGGTGCTCCAAAGCTTTATATCATTTATCTTTGTTTCATAGCACAGTTTGCATTTTTAGCAACAAAAAAAATTAACAAATAAAATATATACAGTGGCTTGCAAAAGTATTCACCCCCTTGGCATTTTTCCTATTTTGTTGCCTTACAAACTGGAATTAAAATTGATTTTTGTGGGGTTTGTATCATTTGATTTACATAACATGCCTACCACTTTGAAGATGCAAAATATTTTATTTTGTGAAACAAACAAAAAAAACAGAAAACTTGAGCTTGCATAACTATTCAACCCCCCAAAGTCAAGACTTTGTAGAGCCACCTTTTGCAGCAATTACAGCTGCAAGTCTCTTGGGGGGATGTCTCTATAAGCTTGGCACATCTAGCTACTGGGATTTTTGCCCATTCTTCAAGGCAAAACTGCTCCAGCTCCTTCAAGTTGGATGGGTTCCGCTGGTGTACAGCAATCTTTAAGTCATACCACAGATTCTCAATTGGATTGAGGTCTGGGCTTTGACTAGGCCATTCCAAGACATTTAAATGTTTCCCCTTAAACCACTCAAGTGTTGCTTTAACAGTATACTTAGGGTCATTGTCCTGCTGGAAGGTGAACCTCCGTCCCAGACTCAAATCTCTGGAAGACTGAAACAGGTTTCCCTAAAGAATTTCCCTGTATTTGGCGCCATCCATCATTCTTTCAGTTCTGACCAGTTTCCCAGTCCCTGCCGATGAAAAACATCCCCACAGCATTACATTTTACATTTACATTTTAGTCATTTAGCAGACGCTCTTATCCAGAACGATGTACAGTTAGTGAGTGCATACATTTTCATACTGCCCCCCGTGGGAAAACAAACCCACAACCCTGGCGTTGCAAGCGCCATGCTCTACCAACTGAACTACAGGGGACTAGCAAGCTGCCACCACCATGCTTCACTGTGGGGATGGTGTTCTCGGGGTGATGAGAGGTGTTGGGTTTGCGCCAGACATAGCATTTTCCTTGATGGCCAAAAAGCTCAATTCTAGTCTCATCTGACCAGAGTACCTTCTTCCATATGTTTGGGGAGTCTCCCACATGCCTTTTGGCGAACACCAAACGTGTTTGCTTATTTTTTTCTTCAAGCAATGGCTTTTTTCTGACCACTCTTCCGTAAAGCCCAGCTCTGTGGAGTGTACGGCTTAAAGTGGTCCTATGGACAGATACTCCAATCTCCGCTGTGGAGCTTTGCAGCTCCTTCAAGGTTATCTTTGGTCTCTTTGTTGCCTCTCTGATTAATGCCCTCCTTGCCTGGTCCGTGAGTTTTGGTGGGCGGCCCTCTCTTGGCAGGTGTGTTGTGGTGCCATATTCTTTCCATTTTTAAATAATGGATTTAATGGTGGTCCGTGGGATGTTCAAAGTTTCTGATATTTTTTTATAACCCAACCCTGATCTGTATTTCTCCACAACTTTTTCCCTGACCTGTTTGGAGAGCTCTTTGGTCTTCATGGTGCCACTTGTTTGGTGGTGCTCCTTGCTTAGTGGTGTTTCAGACTCTGGGGCCTTTCAGAACAGGTGTATATATACTGAGATCATGTGACACTTAGATTGCACACAGGTGGACTTTATTTAACTAATTATGTGACTTCTGAAGGTAATTGGTTGCACCAGATCTTATTTAGGGGATTTATAGCAAAGGGGGTGAATACATATGCACGCACCACTTTTCAGTTTATTTTTTTTTCATTTCACTTCACCAATTTGGACTATTTTGTATATGTCCATTACATGAAATCGAAATAAAAATCCATTTAAATTACAGGTTGTAATGCAACAAAATCGGAAAAACGCCAAGGGGGATGAATACTTTTGCAAGGCACTGTATATGTTTTTTTTTGGCTTGCCTGTTTTGCATGTTATTTTGGCATTAATACGTGTCACATATCAGTTTGCAAACAATGTAAAAAAAAATAAAAAATCATTGAGTTAATAATGCCGCATACAAACATGGTCTCTTTTTTGCTTTCTTGAGTAAGGCAGCTCCAAAATGCAGGTGTTTCAGCCGAGCTCAGTACTTTCTGTGGTGGTGGGGCAGCCAGCGTAGGGATTGGTAATGTTCTCTAGTTGCGCCGTGATTGGCTCAGTGTTCTGTCACTCATGGGGCACTATGTCACCGCCAAGTCTAAAGGTAGAGCAAAACAATTCAAGCCCCTTAGGTGCTACCATAAAGTTACATAGAAGTGCCCATCCAAGAAGGCTCAAGATCATTGGCCACAGATAAAATGGCATCAAATCACGTTATATCTACAGTAGCTTTGATTGGACTGATCATGTCAACATCATACTTTCAAAATCTTAGCTAGCAGTCATCATCATGAATCAAGTTGACAAACTACTGGCAAATCCTTTTTAATCCTTGTCATATGAAGAGAAATAATGTAGAGAAATTATAGATAAAAACGTTTTGGTGCTCATCGGCCATTGTACATAAACATTACACAACAAGTTGGAAATTGCAAATTAAACAATGAGTGGTTTGGAAGGAATCAGTGGCTAACTGCAAGCATTGCAAAGCAATCACTAGCCTGCTGTTCAGTGGAGAGGCTGTGTGGTCCCAAGTCTGGGATTAAGGGTCTCTTTTCCAAGCTTAAAATAATAAACATTCAACATTGGCCATGCTGTCAATGAAGCATGATTTGTGCAGCGCTTAAAACAACTATTCAAGGCAACTGGGAACTCGGGAAATAACGGGCTCCGACTGGGAAAATACATTTTGAATGGTCATCCAATTCAGAATTGGAAATCGGGAACTCGGGCCTCTTTCTAGAGTTACGACCTGAAGATCACTGACGTCATCATGATTCGACCTTGTATTTTTCAGAGTTCCCAGTAGTCTTCAGAATGCCAGACTTTGAGGACAAAATTTGCCCACGAAGGACCGCCGCGCCACCTTCCTGTTCAAGTGAGCACAGCACAACAAGGTGAGTCCAAAAATGTATTGTATGCTGCTGCATAAATGATGTAATATACCAGGGAGATACAGTGAGGGAAAAAAGTATTTGATCCCCTGCTGATTTTGTACGTTTGCCCACTGACAAATAAATGATCAGTCTATAATTTTAATGGTAGGTTTATTTGAACAGTGAGAGACAGAATAACAACAAAAAAATCCAGAAAAACGCATGTCAAAAATGTTATAAATTGATTAGCATTTTAATGAGGGAAATAAGTATTTGACCCCCTCTCAATCAGAAAGATTTCTGGCTCCCAGGTGTCTTTTATACAGGTAACGAGCTGAGATTAGGAGTACACTCTTAAAGGGAGTGCTCCTAATCTCAGCTTGTTACCTGTATAAAAGACACCTGTCCACAGAAGCAATCAATCAATCAGATTCAAAACTCTCCACCATGGCCAAGACCAAAGAGCTCTCCAAGGATGTCAGGGACAAGATTGTAGACCTACACAAGGCTGGAATGGGCTACAAGACCATCGCCAAGCAGCTTGGTGAGAAGGTGACAACAGTTGGTGCGATTATTCGCAAATGGAAGAAACACAAAATAACTGTCAATCTCCCTCGGCCTGGGGCTCCATGCAAGATCTCACCTCGTGGAGTTGCAATGATCATGAGAACGGTGAGTATTCAGCCCAGAACTACACGGGAGGATCTTGTCAATGATCTCAAGGCAGCTGGGACCATAGTCACCAAGAAAACAATTTGTAACACACTACGCCGTGAAGGACTGAAATCCTGCAGCGCCCGCAAGGTCCCCCTGCTCAAGAAAGCACATATACAGGGCCGTCTGAAGTTTGCCAATGAACATCTGAATGATTCAACGGAGAACTAGGTGAAAGTGTTGTGGTCAGATGAGACCAAAATCGAGGTCTTTGGCATCAACTCAACTCGCCGTGTTTGGAGGAGGAGGAATGCTGCCTATGACCCCAAGAACACCATCCCCACCGTCAAACATTATGCTTTGGGGGTGTTTTTCTGCTAAGGGGACAGGACAACTTCACCGCATCAAAGGGACGATGGACAGGGCCATGTACCGTCAAATCTTGGGTGAGAACCTCCTTCCCTCAGCCAGGGCATTGAAAATGGGTCGTGGATGGGTATTCCAGCATGACAATGACCCAAAACACACGGCCAAGGCAACAAAGGAGTGGCTCAAGAAGAAGCACATTAAGGTCCTGGAGTGGCCTAGCCAGTCTCCAGACCTTAATCCCATAGAAAATCTGTGGAGGGAGCTGAAGGTTTGAGTTGCCAAACGTCAGCCTCGAAACCTTAATGACTTGGAGAAGTTCTGCAAAGAGGAGTGGGACAAAATCCCTTCTGAGATGTGTGCAAACCTGGTGATCGCCAACAAGGGTTTTGCCACCAAGTACTAAGTCATGTTTTGCAGAGGGGTCAAATACTTATTTCCCTCATTAAAATGAAAATCAATTTATAACATTTTTGACATAAGTTTTTCTGGATTTTTTTGTTGTTATTCTGTCTCTCACTGTTCAAATAAACCTACCATTAAAATTATAGACTGATCATGTCTTTGTCAGTGGGCAAACGTACAAAATCAGCAGGGGATCAAATACTTTTTTCCCTCACTGTATGTGTACTGTAGCTAAGAAAGTAATACTAAGTGTATGTTGTATAGTAAGCTGTTAGTAGCCCATGTCTATTTTCCATTCTTAATTTCACCTACTGTTCTGACTTGGTGGTGCACATGTAGCCTATAACCTGTTTTAGAGAAATGTAATCATCGAATATTATAAGAGCTTTCATTGTCTGCTTATATGCCCCCTTTATTTATCCTACAGTTCTGACTTGGTGTACAGGGAGAACTCTGTAAGAACGGCCCATGTTCTGAATTCTGTCGCTGTACATTTCAAAAGTGCTGAACAAATAGTTATATTGACTACGTCCGTCCTAGCTCGCTCATTAATATCTTAATTGAAATTACGGATTGCCTCTTATCCGCTTGTCGTTCCCTTATGCCATAGTTTGTACATCTCAATTGTCAGTAGAAACCACATTTGTTTAAGCAAGTCAACCATTGCTTTGTGCACTGACTTTATTGAACTCTGGAGAAAACGAACATTGTCGCAGGGTGAGTACATCTGACAATGTACTCTCGCGTCCATTAGACATTTTGTCTGCAGGAACTCGCTCTTTTTCACTCGGTCCACTCGTCCAAGTGCCGATGCATTTGTGGCATGATGTGAACAGTACGAATTTGTGTCACTACCAAAGTCTAATGGTTTTAAATGACTGTTTTGTATTGTCTGGAAACTCACTTGTAGAATTCGCTTGCAGTAGGTCTCTTAAAAAGAGAAGCCGTGCAAGGTTATTAAACAGAGGTGCCTAGTTATTCTTCTGTTGTTGATATCAGGTAACGTGCAACCTAACCCTGGCCCTGATATGCAATGTCTCCAAAACCCCCTCTGATTTTAAATCAAGATCTGGTTTTGGTATTTTTCATTTAAATGTACGCAGCCTGTTGTCAAAAATTGATGGGTTTAGGATTTGGGCTAAATCAACTGATGCTGATGTAATTGTGTTTTCGGAAACCTGGCTCAGCAAGTCTATTTTTGATAAGGATATTTGTATAAGTGGTTACAATGTTTATCGTGCAGATCGGGTTAAGAAAGGTGGGGGTGTGGCTATATATGTAAAATCTAAATTCCATGTAAGTGTGGCAAAGTCTGAAACTATTTGTAAACAGTTGGAATTTCTTGCTTTGAATATTGAGGTTTCAAAGGGCCTCTCTATAACTGTGATTGGCTGTTATAGACCCCCTCTGCTCTTGGTGATGCATTTTCTTCTTTGACGCACCTTATGTCTAAACTTCTTTACAGTGAAATGATCTTGATTGGTGATCTCAACTGGTGTTGGTTAAAGCCGGTGTCTGATGATTTAAAAATGTTTTGTAATTCTATGAATCTTACCCAGTTGATTAATTCACCCACTCGCCCAAATCTTAAATGCCCTGATAAATCTACCCTGATTGATTTGATATTGACAAATGTTCCACATAAATATTCTGCGGTTGGTGTTTTTTGTAATGATTTAAGTGACCATTGTGCTGTTGTTGCTGTTAGAAATACTAAGGTTCCAAAGACAAATCCACGTTTTATTCGTAAGAGAAATTTGAAGTGTTTTAATGAGCAGGCTTTCTTTCATGATTTGTTTTATTTTGACTGGAGCAAGATTGAGCTTATCCCTGATGTGGAAACTGCCTGGATATTCTTTCATGATGGTTTTTTCCAAATAGTAAACAAACATGCACCATTCCGCAGGTTCAGGGTTAAAGGGCGGGATAATCCATGGTTTTCTTCTGAGCTGTCTTGTATTATTCACGACCGAAATCTAGCCTGGGCTAAAGCAAGGAAATCTTGTTCTGATGCTGATTGGCTTATTTTTAGGCAGTTAAGAAACAAGTGTTCTTTTCTTCTCAGGAAGGCCAAGTCTGAATATTTTATGTCTGTTACCACTGATAACCTGAATGACCCTAGAAAGTTTTGGAATGCTATTAAGTCTATGTCTGGTAACAGTAATGTTAATGAATTACCGTCATGTGTTTTGAAGGACTCTGTTGCTATATATGACAAAACTGAAATGCTGAATTGTTTCAATGAGCACTTTGTATCATCTGGTAGGCTGTTTGATTCAGTGTCCTCTGTCTCTGTACAACCCTGTGTGGATGAACCAGTGTCCTCTGTCTCTGTACAACCCTGTGTGGCTGAACCAGTGAGAGCTGGTCAAACTTTTAGTTTTCTGCCATTCTCAGTGCAGGTGGTACATAAAGCCCTGAAATCCTTAGATCAAAGAAAGCCTGCAGGTCCTGATCTTTTGGATCCCTGCTTTTAAATCTGGCAGCTGATTTCATAGCTGAACCACTTACATATCTGTTCAATCTAACCCTGGAATGTAATGAAATTCCAAAGATCTGGAAATCAGCATTTGTCCTACCACTTTTAAAAAGGGGGAGATCCAACTCTTTTAAATAATTATAGGCCAATCTCAAAGCTGTCACCCCTGGTGAAAATACTTGAAACCCTTGTAAGTGAACAGCTAAAAGAGTTTTTATTTACTAACTCTATTTTATCAATGTATCAATCGGGCTTCAGGAAGAAGCATAGCACAATTACAGCAGCCATGAAGGTTTTAAATGATATCACTGAAGCCCTTGACAAAAACAGCACTGTGTCTCACTTTTTATTGATCTCTCTAAGGCTTTTGATACAGTTGATCATGCTATACTAAGGCAGAGATTGTTGAGTGTAGGTCTTTCGGAGCATGCAGTTGCATGGTTTGCTAACTATCTGTCTGATAGAACTCAGTGCACTCAATTTGATGGGCTTATGTCTGTTAAATTGTCTGTCCTGAATGGTGTGCCCCAGGGCTCTGTACTTGGTCCTCTCTTATTCACTATTTATATTAATGATTTAGACAAAAATGTCCAAAATGCACAACTTCATTTTTATGCTGATGATACTGTTATTTACTGTTGTGCCTCATCTCTTACAAAAGCTTTCCAGAACTTGCAAACTGCTTTTTATACTGTTCAACATACCTTGTGTCAATTGAAGCTTATCCTCAATACTGACAAAACTAAACTAATGGTGTTTTCTAATGCAAGAAATAGACCTCTGAACCTTTCACCTGTTACTACCTGTCAGGGCAAGGAGATTGAGGTTGTAACCTCATATAAATATCTTGGAATTCTAATTGATGACGGCCTCTCTTTTAAATTGCATATTCAACAACTTATTTTTATTTTATTTTTTAATTTTTTTGGGGGGGGATGGATCAGCTTAATATTGCAGATAGATTGTATCTTCTATCAATGTAATTGTCTGCATCACTTCCAATCCCCCATGTTTTTTTTTATTTTTTATATATATATTCCCCTTTATTACTTTTCAACCCCACCATCCTTTCCCTACTTGGAGTAAATTAGTGAACAACAACGCCCAGGCCTCTACTTCCGGTCTATACTTACTATCTACACCTTATAGACAGAGTTAATTTTACAATAATTCTATATCTATCTATATATATATATATATTTATTTTTTTGCTCCTAAACTTCTTCTACTCTCAACCTCTCCGATCATTTTCATGATGTCCATCCGGTTTGCTTCTAAATGCCATATCTTTCTAACTGTGCTCTTTCCCAAAAGCTCCCAACATACAACCTATATACTTATTATGGACACAGTATGCTTACATTATTAGCTATCTTTGTTATTATTTGTTGTTATTTGTTATTAGTCCCATCCTTCAACTCTATTCAATACCTCCCATCTATCTCTTAACACCATCCATATAGGATTTCTATTTGCCATATATATTTCAACCATACTGTGATGTTTTACAAAAGTTCTGAACCTTTCTATTCTCATTGCTTCTACAGATTGTGAATTAAAAATAAACATTTTTGCTAAAAGTATTATTATATTATTGATTGATTGACTATGACTTTTCAGATCACCCAGTAATGCTATCTGCAAGGTTAGTTCCAGGTAAATATTGCAATCCTTTAGCCATTCCTGGACCTGTGTCCAAAAACAAGCTACAAATGGACAGAACCAAAACAAATGATCTAATGATTCTATCTCTTCACAGCAAAATCTGCAGAGCTGGGAAGATTGTATCCCCCATATAAATAACATTCTATTGGTAGCAAGAATTTTATATAATAATTTAAATTGAAAGATTCTAATTTTTGAATCCGGTGTCGTTTTTGCGTGTCAGTTCATAAACACTATGCCATGGGATCGGTACGTCAAAGATCTCTTCCCAACTATTTTGCAATCTATATGGGACTGCTGTCAATCCTTTGGTCCTTAAGTGAAACTGATATACTTTTTATTTATCACAGTTTTCCTTAACCAATTATGTTCTTTAATGCAAGGCCGACAGACAAGTTCCTTACTTTCTCCCCCTTCAACTTTCCTCTTCCACTTTTGCGGTAAGGCTGCAATTATTTGGTTGTAATTTTGGGTAGAGCAGACATTTCCATATGTTTTTGTTAGCTGCATGTGCGACATAACTCCACCAGTCCTACCGATGATATCATTTACGAAGATTATACCTTTTTTAAACATTCTGTCAAAAAATAAAGGTTTTTGTCAATTAGTATATTTGAATTTAACCACAATATTTGTTGCATTATTTGTTCTGTCGTTTCTGGAGGATTAAATTGAAATTGCAACCAACTTTCTATGGCTTGTTTTAGAAATAGTGACATTTGGGAGATTATTTCCTTTTCAAATAACTGAAAGTGAGAGGTTGTAATCTGAATAAAGGGAAAAAGGCCTTTCTTGAACAGTGGGTGAGACAATCTTACTAATTTGCTTGAGAACCAGTTCGGATTTAAGTATAACTTTTGGATGACTGAAGATTTTAGTGATAGGTCTAATGCTTTAATATTTAATAATTTCTGTCCTCCGAATTCATATTCATTATATAAATATGCTCTTTTAATTTTGTCTGGCTTGCCGTTCCAAATAAAATTGAATATTTTTTTCTCATATAATTTAAAAAACTGTTTGCTAGGCGTAGGCAAGACCATAAGCAAATAGGTAAACTGGGATAATACTAAAGAGTTAATCAGGGTGATTTTTCCACAAATTGACAGGTATTTTCCTTTCCATGGTAGTAAGATCTTATCTATTTTTGCTAACTTTCTATTAAAATTTATTGAAGTGAGATCATTTATTTCCTTTGGGATATGTATTCCGAGTATATCCACATCACCATCAGACCATTTTATTGGTAAACTACATGGTAATGTAAAAATTGTATTTTTTAGTGATCCAATACGTAATATAGTACATTTGTCATAATTTGGTTTTAATCCAGAGAGGTTAGAAAATGTATCTAGATCCTCTATGAGGCTGTGGAGGGATTCTAGTTGTGGATCTAAAAGAAAACATGAATCATCTGCGTACAATGACACCTTTGTTTTTAAGCCCTGTATTTCTAATCCTCTGATATTATTATTGGATCTGATTTTAATAGCTAACATCTCGATGGCCACAATAAATAGATATGCCGATAGTGGACAACCTTGTTTCACTCCTCTTGACAGTTTGAAACTTTCTGAGAAATAGCCATTATTTACTATTTTACACCTAGGGTTACTATACATGATTTTGACCCATTTTATAAGAGATTCTCCAAAATTGAAATGCTCCAGGCATTTATATATAAATTCCAGTCGAACTTTATCAAATGCCTTTTCGAAGTCTGCTATGAATAGCAGGCCTGGTTTCCCATATTTTCCATAGTGTTCTATTGTTTCCAATACTTGCCTTATATTATCTCCAATGTATCTTCCATGTAAAAAACCTGTCTGATTAGAATGAATAATATCCGACAATACCTTTTTAATTCTATGCGCTATACATTTTGCTAGGATTTTTGCATCACAACACTGAAGTGTAAGGGGCCTCCAATTTTGTAAATGGACTGGATCTTTATATTTTCCACTTGTATCCTGTTTCAGTAATAATGAGATCAGACCTTCTTCTTGAGTGTCAGATAATCTACCATTTACATAGGAGTGGTTAAAACATGCTAATAACGGTCCTCTTAGTATATCAAAAAAGGTTTGGTATACCTCGATTGGTATGCCATCCAACCCTGGAGTTTTCCCGGACTTAAAGTCTTTAATTGCATCCAGAAGTTCCTCCTCTGTAATTTCACCTTCACATGAGTCTTTCTGTGTGGCTGTTAATTTGACATTATCAATAGGAAAAAAATCTCTACAATTAGCTTCAGTTAGAGGAGATGGAGGCGACTGAAAAGAAAACATATGCTTAAAATACTTTGTTTCTTCCTTCAAAATATCATTAGGTGAATTATGGGTGACTCCGTCAATTGTAACCAGTTTCATTAAGTTCTTTTTGGTAGCATTCCTATGTTGAAGATTAAAAAAGAATTTTGTGCATTTTTCCCCATATTCCATCCAGTTTGCTTTATTTTTATAATATATTACACTTGATCTTTCTTGAATAAGTTTTTCCATTTCTTTTTGTTTTTCCTCTAATTTATTCTGAGCCTCTATGTTACAGTTTTTATTGCCATCTATCTGTTCTGTTAGACTTTCTATTTCCTTTCTTAGTATAAACTCTTTTGACCTAAATTGCTTTTGTTTTCGAGATGAGTACTGAATTGCATGGCCTCTAAAGGCACATTTAAAGGTGTCCCATACAATGAGGGGATTCGCTGTACCTATGTTATGTTGGAAAAAGTCAGTTATAAATTCCTTTGTTCTAATTATAAATAAATTATCATCTAATAGGCTTTGATTAAATTTCCAATATCCTCGCCCACGTGGAAATTCAGTCAGAGTAATGTATATGCCTATTATATGATGGTCCGACCGCATTCTGTCCCCTATCAACACTTTTTTTACTTTTGGTGCCAACGAGAATGAGATAAGAAAGAAGTCAAGACGACTAGCTTGATTCAGTCTCCGCCATGTATATCTCACTAGATCAGCATATTTAAGCCTCCATATATCTACTAGTTCTAATGTATCCATGACATTCACAATTTCCTTAAGAGCATGTGGGTGATTGTTTGTGGTGTGATTTCCTTTTTGGTCCATTGAGCTATTTAAAACAGTATTATAATCCCCCACCATAATAATATTGTCTTGAGTTGCTTGCAGGCTTGATAATTTATTATATATATTGTCAAAGAATTGTGGATCATCATTATTTGGTCCGTAAAGGTTAATGAGCCATATCTGTTTATGGTCCAATACCATATTTAAAATAATCCATCTACCTTGCGTATCTATTTGGACAATTTGCACATTCGGATCGAAATTACTATTAATTAATATCATCACCCCTTTTGAATTTCTTTGCCCATGGGAGAAGTATATTTCCCCCCATTCTTTTTTCCACGCTATTTCATCTCGAATTGTTGAATGAGTTTCCTGTATACAATAGATATTATATTCCTTCTCTTTGAGCCATGTAAATATTGTTCTTCTTTTGTTATTATCAGCTAAGCCATTACAATTATAACTGGCTATACTTATTTCACCATACACCATAATGAGATACAAGTTTCAAGTCTATTTATCATTATATATGTTTGTAAATTTACCAATAAAAAATAGCGTAATGATTGAGTGTCCATATAGCTGTACCGTGATATTTGCATTGCTACGGAGTAACCCTTCAATTGTTCTCCACTAATTCCCCCGCTAAAGCCCCTCCCCATCCCAAGTTGAGCCGTCATCCCAGTGATCAGCATCCCCCCCACGTCCCTCCGTATCCCTAAGGCCCCGAGAGGCCAGGACCCATCCATCGAAAACAGCACACAGTGCCACCCACAAAACAGAAGCAGGTTAACCGCCAAAAGCATTTCCAATGCTTTCACCTCTATATATATATATATATATCTATATAACTATTATTATTTTTTTTTATTATGCATATCCTATTTTCCATCATTATCAATTAATATGCGTAATAATGTCGGCAGTTCACGCATAGGATTCTAACATATAACCAGGATTGCCATTGTATTACATTTAATTCATTGACAAGCAATTATTATCCTAGCAAATAATTCCCGCGGTCCATCCCATACCCCCCCAACATCCCCACCCCCCCCACAACAGATGCCAGACCAGCACACACGCACATACTCACATACTCCAACACACTCAACCCCCCTCCTCCACAATCCACCATAAAATCCGATACTCAACGGTTGTTATATCCCAGAGCCCAACTCGAGAAATAACTTGATCTACGAGTGCACATACAGTTAAAGCTGATTGAGAAAGCATGCAAATTGAGCAGAAATTGACAACAATGTGAGATTTGATTAATCTACTTAATCTATGTCAAGTCCTAGGTGATGGAGATCAGATCCACCCTCTTCACCTGAGACACAAACACTCTGATCCCCTGTTGTAACCATTTTCCCAAGCATCTCCATGCGGTCAGACCTTTGATTATTTTGTGCCACCTGGGCCACAATGATAACCCCCTCTCTGATTGTCCGAGTGTGACCCCCTCCCCATGGGTTACTGCAGCCAGTGTTGCCAGCACTGCCACTACCTGGGTGGGCGTACCCCACCGGAATCCCCACCGGCTAGGTAAAAGGTCGTCAAGGTTCTCATTAGCAGCTTTGAGAATTTCCTTGTATATTATGCTCTCCCATCAGGGGGCTCTGGCTTTGTAGGACCAACCCTGCCAGGCAGGCTCAGAATCTTGAGGGGGGCAGTGCTGCTCAAGTAGGTCTCTGACCGCATTTATTTCTCTATTTAGGCTGCATATTCACAGCAGGTCCATAAAATAGATGGGAACTTCTCTTTGGTGTATGGGTCGCTCAGGTGGGTGTCCAGGTTATAGGGTTAGGGATCTTTCCATCATGATAGGACAATGAATAATTAGATTAGATGTATACTATATTTAAAAATGTATATCCCTCATCTACACAAAATTGAAAGCTCTCTCTCTCACTACCCCTGTTCATAGACCCCCGGTCGGCTCTGGGATATGCAACCATTTCCCCTCTCACTCACTTAACGCCGTACCTTTTCAAACACAAAAATGCACACCACATGGTTGACTGCGGAAGAAATGGGCCGAGCGTGCAAACGCACCCGCATCCACATCTGCTGCAAGGGGGGAAAGGACGCCAGAGAGAACACAGGACCAACCACAACAACCATCCGCCAAAACAACAACCTCCCGCCAAAAAAATCCATGTTCTAATTATTTGTATATAAAGATGTATTATTCTGCTTGTTATATAGTTTTATCCATTTATAAAATACTATACTTACTATAAATATTATTTAATATTACAATCCCTATCATTGCTAGTATCAGGTGCTCCAATATTTGACTCCTCCATTACAACTTTTAGAATAGCCATGGAGTAGTCTTTGTGTCTCTGAACATTTGGTTGTCAATATATAATTTATCCACCACTAGTGCAACACGTTTCCCTTTTAATCTGTTTTCCTTGAAGATTGGATATAGAACTTTGCGCCTTTCTACAATCTCCTTCGGGAACTGATCATTCATGCCTATTTTCGTGCCAGCAAGTCTTTTTCCCAGGCTTTTCACCATAGCTTTGTCCTTAAAAAAAGCAAATTTGGCAACGATTGGGCGCTCATATTTCTGTCCTCTTTTTCCGAAACGATGTACACGTTCGAGTTGGATTTTATCGACAGCCTCGAGTGGGATTTGTAGCGCTGTATGCAGGAAGTCCTTCATAATATTCTCTGTTATTTCTCCCTCCTTTTCCTGAATACCCGTAAGTACTAGATTTTCCCTCATCGATCTAGTTTGGATGTCTAGTAAGGCTTCTCTCAGAAGATTGTTCTCCTTTTTTAATTCCCTAACGTCCGTTTCCATTTTAGAGACTGTCACTTTTATTTCTTTGGTTTCTTTCTCCATTACCAAAGCTTTTTCGTCACTCATTTGAAGACTCGCTTTCAACTCTTTTACGTCTTTACTGACCAGTTCTAATATGCCCAATTTGTCATTTATCGACTTCAACAGGTCGCTTTCCACACTTACCATACCTAGTGGTGAAAAGCATATATCATCTGTATCTGTCGATGAGTCGCGTTTTCTTTTGGGGATCGGCTCTCCACGCTTGTCTTCAGTCATGTTTGGGTGTTGCTTGTTGTAGTAATATTTGTCGATATATTTCTCTAGCCTTATGATCTTATTTCTGTTATTATCCAGATTGAATTATATTAACTGCGAATATATGAAATGCTAATATTTAGTCTAACTTACTGATTTTGAATATTATGTTTTTATCTTGAGGTGTTTTGTACCGATTTCTATTCAATACGCCATCTTGTTTACGCGCCTACTCTGGTCTTGGCACCTGCGCTGTCTGCATTTCTTTCATATTCAACAACTTACAAAAAAATTGAAGCTGAAATTGGGATTTTATTTTAGGAATAAGGCCTGTTTTTCTTTTGAAGCCAGAAGGAGGCTAGTATCAGCTACATTTATGCCTTTACTAGACTATGGGGATATTTTATATATGAATGCTTCCGCTCAGTGTTTGAGATCAATTGACACTCTTTATCATGGTACTTTGAGATTTATTTTAAACTGCAAAACCCTTACGCACCACTGTACTTTGTATACCAGGGTTGGCTGGCCTTCTCTAGTCACTCGTAGGCTCAGTCACTGGTATACTTTTATTTACAAAGCCATTTTGGGTTTACTACCTTTTATTTGGGCATTTTTATTGTTCAGAAATGTGGTGGGTACTCTCTTCGTTCACTGGACTTTATCCTGCTAACTGTTCCAAATGTCCGAACTGAATTTGGTAAAAGGTCTTTTATGTACTCTGCGCCATTGTCTTGGAACACCTTACAAAATAATTTTAAACTGGAAGAACTTGTCCCGATTGGTGTTTTTAAAACTCTGATGAAGGATTTTGAGGCTGATTCCCTGACCTGTCAATGTTTTTAATTTGCTGTTTTTGATATTGTTATACTCTTGTGAATTCATGAATGGTTTTTACTAGATTACTTGTAGTTATTCATGTTGTCTGTCTGTAATTTTTTGTAATGACTTGGTGCTGCCTATCTTGGCCAGTACGCTCTTGAAAAAGAGATTTTAAATCTCAATGAGCCCTTCCTGGTTAAATAAAGGTTAAATAAATAAAAATAAAAAATATCAGCTATGTTTTTTTAAAAGGCAGTACATTAGGCTTAATGAACTGTTTCACTGCCAGACAAGGCTCCGCTGATAGCCAGGTGTAGCAGTGGTAAGGTGTTAGGACTGCTGTTGGGGCAGCTTTATGTAGGCCCTAACAGTTTGTGGGCGCGTTTTTTTACCGTTATAGTGCAATTAATGTATTGTTTAGTGTTGTGTTGTGTTGTGTAGTGGCTTTGCTGGCATGCATCCCACATTATTTTTATTTTTTTTGCCCCATCAAGATTTGCATGCTAAAATCGCCACTGATGCTTATTAGTAAGTGGAATATGCAATTTCATAAATTTGTCAAGTGCAACCTCCTCATTAAACACCACAGACCAGCAAATATTCTCTACATCTTCAACATAGGAATCACTACAAAACTTATTGTATGACCTCTTATACACTATATTAGGCCCAGCCTTTGGAACTTTGGTTATGCTAGATATGGATACTATATTATGATCACTACATACGATGAATTTGGATAATGCTTTAGAGCAGATTTCTGCAGCATTAGTAAAAATGTGATCAATACATGTGAATGATTTCATTCCTGTGCTGTTTGTAAATAACCTGGTTGGTTGACTGATGACCTGAACCAGGTTGCATGCACTGGTTACAGTTTAAATCTTTTTCTTGAGTGGGCAGCTTGATGATATCACATACAGTGGGGAAAAAAAGTATTTAGTCAGCCACCAATTGTGCAAGTTCTCCCACTTAAAAAGATGAGAGAGGCCTGTAATTTTCATCATAGGTCCAGAATCCAGAAAATCACATTGTAGGATTTTTAATGAATTTATTTGCAAATTAAGGTGGAAAATAAGTATTTGGTCACCTACAAACAAGCAAGATTTCTGGCTCTCACAGACCTGTAACTTCTTCTTTAAGAGGCTCCTCTGTCCTCCACTCGTTACCTGTATTAATGGCACCTGTTTGAACTTGTTATCAGTATAAAAGACACCTGTCCACAACCTCAAACAGTCACACTCCAAACTCCACTATGGCCAAGACCAAATTGTAGACCTGCACCAGGCTGGGAAGACTGAATCTGCAATAGGTAAGCAGCTTGGTTTGAAGAAATCAACTGTGGGAGCAATTATTAGGAAATGGAAGACATACAAGACCACTGATAATCTCCCTCGATCTGGGGCTCCACGCAAGATCTCACCCCGTGGGGTCAAAATGATCACAAGAACGGTGAGCAAAAATCCCAGAACCACACGGGAGGACCTAGTGAATGACCTGCAGAGAGCTGGGACCAAAGTAACAAAGCCTACCATCAGTAACACATTACGCCGCCAGGGACTCAAATCCTGCAGTGCCAGACGTGTCCCCCTGCTTAAGCCAGTACATGTCCAGGCCCATCTGAAGTTTGCTAGAGTGCATTTGGATGATCCAGAAGAGGATTGGGAGAATGTCATATGGTCAGATGAAACCAAAATAGAACTTTTTGGTAAAAACTCAACTCGTCGTGTTTGGAGGACAAAGAATGCTGAGTTGCATCCAAAGAACACCATACCTACTGTGAAGCATGGGGGTGGAAACATCATGCTTTGGGGCTTTTTTCTGCAAAGGGACCAGGACGACTGATCCGTGTAAAGGAAAGAATGAACGGGGCCATGTATCGTGAGATTTTGAGTGAAAACCTCTTTCCATCAGCAAGGGCATTGAAGATGAAACGTGGGTGGGTCTTTCAGCATGACAATGATCCCAAACACACCGCCCGGGCAACGAAGGAGTGGCTTCGTAAGAAGCATTTCAAGGTCCTGGAGTGGCCTAGCCAGTCTCCAGATCTCAACCCCATAGAAAATCTTTGGAGGGAGTTGAAAGTCCGTGTTGCCCAGCGACAGCCCCAAAACATCACTGCTCTAGAGGAGATCTGCATGGAGGAATGGGCCAAAATACCAGCAACAGTGTGTGAAAACCTTGTGAAGACTTACAGAAAACGTTTGACCTGTGTCATTGCCAACAAAGGGTATATAACAAAGTATTGAGAAACTTTTGTTATTGACCAAATACTTATTTTCCACCATAATTTGCAAATAAATTAATTAAAATTCCTACAATGTGATTTTCTGCATTTTTTTTCTCATTTTGTCTTTCATAGTTGACGTGTACCTATGATGAAAATTACAGGCCTCTCTCATCTTTTTAAGTGGGAGAACTTGCACAATTGGTGGCTGACTAAATACTTTTTTTCCCCACTGTACATGATCAAGCGTTTCACACATATTATCCAGATACTGAGTATTAGCACTTGGTGGTCTATAGCAGCTTCCCACAAGAATGAGCTTTAGGTGAGGCAGGTGAACCTGTAGCCATATTACTTCAACAGCATTTGACATGAGATCCTCTCTAAGCTTTACAGGAATACGACTCTGAACATAAACGGCAACACCTCCACCATTGACATTGCTGTCTCTTCTGAAGATGTTCAAATCATGTATTGCTACCACTGTATCATCAAAGGTATTATTTAAGTGAGTTTCAGAGATAGTCAGTATATTAATGTTATCTGTTACTAGCAAGTTATAGATTTCGTGAACCTTGTTTCTTAGGCTACATACAGTGTGTTAATGTGGGCTATTTTTAGCACTTTTCTGGGATTCTTGTTTTTATTGCTTTACTGGTAGGCTTATCAGAGGTAGACATAATAGTGATATTTATGTTTGAGCTGATAGTGCAGGGTGAGCTGCGCACAGTGGACTTCCTACTAGGGCAAACCGCCTCAGTGCTAACAGTATAACTCAGGTTCAAAGGTGCATGATTACTGCACACAATAGCTGTAGGATTGACAGAGGCATTCAGGGAAGTTAGAGGGTCATAAATTAGGTTACTTACATTATATGACTGCTAACGCCCCTGGGACAATGTACATTTGCAGCAGCACTACAACAACTCACCGACACAATGGTAGAGATTATCTGAGCATTCCTTGGGTCACTGATAAATCATTGTCTCAACGCAGCCTTAAAATGCGCGGACATGGTCCAGGAGCCAAGATGATTTGGATGGACTCATTCCTGTAGAGCATCTTCTGTTTCCAAAAGGCGATGGTGTGGGTGGGTTTGATGGTGTCTGTATGGGTGGGTTTGATGGTGTCTGACTCTGATTGTATATGTTTGAACGCTCTCCTCTGTGTTGACTGTGATTTACAGCAAAGCTATAAAAACGATGTGGGAGGACTTATCGGCTCCACACACAGACACACACACACACACACACGCACACACACACACACACAGTCTTGCGCAGCTAACCTTATGGGGACATACAATTCAGTCCCATTCAAAATTATATTTTCCCTAACCCTAACCTTAACCCAAAAACCTAACCTTAACCCTAACCCTAAACCTAACCATAGCTCCTAACCCTAACCCTAAACCTAACCCTATCTCATAACCCTAAACCTAATTCTAACCTTAACCCTAAACCCCCTAGAAATAGCATTTGACCTTGTGGGGACCAACAACATGTCCCCAGTTGGTCAAAATATTTATTGGTTTGCTATTCTTGTGGGGACTTCTGGTCCCCTCAAGTATAGTTAAACATGTCCACACACACACACACACACACAGTCTTGCGCAGCTAACCTTATGGGGACATACAATTCAGTCCCATTCAAAATTATATTTTCCCTAACCCCTAACCCTAAACCTAACCCTAACCCGTACCCGTACCCTAACCCTAACCCTAACCCTAACCCTAACCTTAACCTTAACCTTAACCTTAACCCTAACCCTAACCTTAACCCAAAAACCTAATCTTAACCCTAAACCTAACCCTAGCTCCTAACCCTAAATCTAACCCTATCTCCTAACCCTAAACCTAATTCTAACACTAACACTAATTCTAACCTTAACCCTAAACCCCCTAGAAATAGCATTTGACTTTGTGGGGACCAACAAAATGTCCCCAGTTGGTCAAAAACATTATTGGCTTGCTATTTTTGTGGGGACTTCTGGTCCCCTCAAGTATAGTTAAACATGTCCACACACACACACACACACACACACACACACACACACACACACACACACACACACACACACACACACACACACACACACACACACACACACACACACACACACACACACACACACACACACAGACACAGACACAGGAAGGTGGAAAGTGTTTAGTCAAGCCTGTGTCTGTCTTTCTCTTTCTTTCTCTCTCATTCTCTGGGAGAGTCTCAATTGGATTTCCTTGAATCCTTGCGTCCTCTCCTCTGTCCTCTCTTCGCCTCCTTTTGAAAAAGTTTAAGGTAATCGAGGCGAGGAGAGGAAATGTGGAAACAAATGCGCTTGCATGAAATGAGACACTCCTTCTCCACTAACGGTTCATCAGGCAAATTACGTTTACAGAGGTGGAATCACAAATACCTGTGTAAGGTGGTAAAAGGATATTAGCAAGTGGTACTAGACATTTTATAGATGAAAGGATAAGTAGCGTATCATTTTTAAATGTGTGCATACTTTTCTCATCCCAGAAAACAGGAGGAGAGGAGCAAACTCCTTCGTTCACCTATTAACAAATTGACACTCTCCTACATATGGCAACCACTTATCTGTTTCCTGGGTCACAAAGGAGAGGAGGATGGAGAAATCTAGGAAAATATGGACTTTTGTCCAATTGAGAATCTCCCCCTCTCTCCCTCTCTCCTCTCTCTCTCTCTCTCTCCTCTCTCTCTCCCTCTCTCCTCTCTCTCTCCCTCTCTCTCTCCCTCTCTCCTCTCTCCCTCTCTCTCTCTCTCTCTCTCTCAATTCAATTCAATATAAGGGCTTTATTGGCATGGGAAACATATGTTAACATTGCCAAAGCAAGTGAAGTAGACAGTAAACAAAAGTGAACTAAACAATAACAATGAACAGTAAACATTACACTCAGAAGTTCCAAAAGAATAAAGACATTTCAATTGTCATATTATGTATATTTACAGTGTTATAATGATGTGCAAATAGTTAAAGTACAAAAAGGATGTATTTACAATGGTGTTTGTTCTTCACTGGTTGCCCTTTTCTTGTGTCAACAGGTCACAAATCTGGTGGGAGTTTATCAAAATTGGGTTTGTTTTCGAATTCTTTGTGGATCTGTGTAACCTGAGGGAAATATGTGTCTCTAATATGGTCATACATTTGGCAGGAGGTTAGGAACTGCAGCTCAGTTTCCACCTAATTTTGTTGGCAGTGTGCACATAGCCTGTCTTCTCTTGAGAGCCAGGTCTATCTACGGCGGCCTTCCTCAATAGCAAAGCTTTCCTTAAGTTTGGGTTAGTCAAAGTGGTCAGGTATTCTGCCACTGTGTACTCTCTGTTTAGGGCCAAATAGCATTCTAGTTTGATCTGTTTTTTTTATAAATTCTTTCCAATGTGTCAAGTAATTCTATTTTTGTTTTCTCATGATTTGGTTGGGTATAAATGTGTTATTGTCCTCGGGCTCTGTGGGGTCTGTTTGTGTTTGTGAACAGAGCCCCAGGACCAGCTTGCTTAGGGGACTCTTCTCCAAGTTCATCTCTCTGTAGGTGATGGCTTTGTTATGGAAGGTTTGGGAATCGCTTCCTTTTAAGTGGTTATAGAATTTAACGGCTCTTTTCTGGATTTTGATAACTAGCGGGTATCGGCCTAATTCTGCTCTCCATGCATTATTTGGTGTTTTACGTTGTACGCTGAGGATATTTCTGCAGAATTCTGCATGCAGAGTCTCAATTTGGTGTTTGTCCCATTTTGTGAATTCTTGGTTGGTGAGCGGACTCCAGACCTCACAACCATAAAGGGCAATGGGTTCTATAACTGATTCAAGTATTTTTAGCCAGATCCTAATTGGTATGTCGAATTTTATGTTCCTTTTGATGGCATAGAAGGCCCTTCTTGCCTTGTCTCTCAGATCGTTCACAGCTTTGTGGAAGTTACCTGTGGCGCTGATGTTTAGGCCGAGGTATGTGTCGTTTTTTGCGTGCTCTAGGGCAACGGTGTCTAGATGGAATGTGTATTTGTGGTCCTGGCAACTGGACCTTTTTTGGAACACCATTCTTTTTTTCTTACTGAGATTTACTGTCAGGGCCCAGGTCTGACAGAAACTGTGCAGAAGATCTAGGTGCTGCTGTGGGCCCTCCTTGGTTGGTGACATAAGCACCAGATCATCAGCAAACAGCAGACATTTGACTTCAGATTCTAGTAGGGTGAGACCGGGTGCTGCAGACTGTTCTAGTGCCCTCGCCAATTCATTGATATATATGTTGAAGAGGGTGGGGCTTAAGCTGCATCCCTGTTTAACCCCACGGCCCTGTGGAAGGAAATGTGTGTGTTTTTTGTCAATTTTAAATGCACACTTGTTGTTTGTGTACATGGATTTTATAATGTTGTATGTTTTTCCGCCAACACCATATTCCATCAATTTGTATAGCAGACCCTCATGCCAAATTGAGTCAAAAGCTTTTTTGATATCAACAAAGCATGAGAATACATATTTTCTTCTTTTTTTTAGGGGGTAGATCAGGTTTAATATTGCAGATAGATTGTAACTTCCATCAATGTAATTGTCTGCATCATTTCCAATTCCCCATATGTTCTTTTTCTCGCAAATACATATACAGTTGAAGTCGGAAGTTTACATACACCTTAGCCAAATACATTTAAACTCAGTTTTTCACAATTCCTGACATTTAATCCTAGTAAACATTCCCTGTCTTTGGTCAGTTAGGATCACCACTTTATTTTAAGAATGTGAAATGTCAGAATAATAGTAGAGAGAATGATTTATTTAAGGTTTTATTTCTTTCATCACATTCCCAGTGGGTCAGAAGTTTACATACACTCAATTAGTATTTGGTAGCATTGCCTTTAAATTGTTCAACTTGGGTCAAACGTTTCGGGTAGCCTTCCACAAGCTTCCCACAATAAGTTGGGTGAATTTTGGCCCATTCTTCTTGAGAGAGCTGGTTTGTATGCCTCCTTGCTCGCACACGCCTTTTTAGTTCTGCCCACACATTTTCTATAGGATTGAGGTCAGGGCTTTGTGATGGCCACTCCAATACCTTCATTTTGGAAATATGCTTGGGGTCATTGTCCATTTGGAAGACCCTTTTGCGACCAAGCTTTGACTGCCTGACTGATGTCTTGAGATGTTGCTTCAATATATCCACATAATTTTCCTTCCTCATGATGCCATCTATTTTGTGAAGTGCACCAGTCCCTCCTGCAGCAAAGCATCCCCACAGCATGATGCTGCCACCCCCGTGCTTCAAGGTTGGGATGGTGTTATTTGGCTTGCAAGCCCCCCCTTTTCCTCCAAACATAATGATGGATATTATGGCCAAACAGTTCTATTTTTCCAAAAAGTACGATCTTTGTCCCCATGTGCAGTTGCAAACCGTAGTCTGGCTTTTTTATGGCGATTTTGGAGCAGTGGCTTCTTCCTTGCTGAGTGGCCTTTCAGGTTATGTCGATATAGGACTTGTTTTACTGTGGATATAAATACTTTTGTACCTGTTTCCTCCAGCATCTTCACAAGTTCCTTTGCTGTTGTTCTGCGATTGATTTGCACTTTTTGCACCAAAGTACGTTAATCTCTAGGAAACAGAAAACGTCTCCTTCCTGAGCGGTATGACGGCTGCGTGGTCCCATGGTGTTTATACTTGTGTACTATTGTTTGTATAGATGAACGTGGTACCTTCAGGCGTTTGGAAATTGCTCCCAAGGATTAACCAGACTTTTGGAGGTCTACAATTTTTTCTGAGGTCTTGGCTGATGTCTTTTGATTTTCCCATGATATCAAGCAAAGAGGCACTGAGTTTGAAGGTAGGCCTTGAAATACATCCACAGGTACACCTCCAATTGACTGAAATTATGTCAATTAGCCTATCAGAATCTTCTAAAGCCATGACATCATTTTCTGGAATTTTCCAAGCTGTTTAAAGGCACAGTCAACTTAGTGTATGTAAACTTCTTTAATATTTAATAATTTCTGTCCTCCGAATCCATATTCATTATATAAATAATCCCATTTAATTTTGTCTGGCTTGCCGTTCCACATAAAATTGAATATTTTTTTCTCATATAATTTAAAAAAGTGTTCGCTAGGCGTAGGCAAGACCATAAGCAAATAGGTAAACTGGGATAATACTAAAGAGTTAATCAGGGTGATTTTCCACAAATTGACAGGTAGTGACCTTTCCATGGTAGCAAGGTCTTATCTATTTTTGCTAACTTTCTATTAACATTTATTGGAGTGAGAACATGTATTTTATTTGGGATATGTATTCTGTATATATCCACATCACCATCAGACCATTTTATTGGTAAACTACATGGTAATGTAAATTTTTATTTTTCAGTGATCCAATACGTAATATAGTACATTTGTCATAATTTGATGTAATCCAGAGAGGTTAGAAAATGTATCTAGATCCTCTATGAGGCAGTGGAGGGATTCAAGTTGTGGATTTGAAAGAAAACATGAATCATCAGCGTACAATGACACTTTTGTTTTTAAGCCCTGGATTTCTAATCATTTGATATTATTGTTGGATCTGATTTTAATAGCTAACATCTCGATGGCCATAATAAATAGATATGCCAATAGTGGACAACCGTGTTCCACTCCTCTTGACAGTTTAAACATTTCGGAGAAATAGCCATTGTTTCCTATTTTACACCTATGGTTACTATACATGATTTTAACCCCTTTTTATAAGAGATTTTCCGAAATTGAAATGCTTCAGGCATTTATATATAAACCCCAATCGTACTTTATCACATGCCTTTTCAAAGTCTGCTATGAATAGCAGTTCTGGTTTCCCAGATTTTTCATAATGTTCTATTGTTTCCAGTACTTGCCTTATATTATCTCCAATTTATCTTCCATGTAAAAAACCTGTCTAATTACAATGAATAACGTCCGACAATACATTTTTAATTCTATGCGCTATACATTTTGCTAGAATGTTTGCATCACAACACTGAAGTGTCAGGGGCCTCCAATTTTTTTAATGGACTGGCTCTTTATATTTTCCACTTGTATCCTGTTTCAGTAATAAGGAAATCAGACCTTCTTCTTGAGTGTCTGATAATCTACCATTTACATAGGAGTGGTTAAAACATGCTAATAACGGTCCTCTGAGTATATCAAGAAAGGTTTGGTATACCTCGACTGGTATGCCATCCAACCCTGGAGTTTTCCCGGACATAAAGTCTTTAATTGCATCCAGGAGTTCCTCCTCTGTAATTTCACCTTCACATGAGTCTTTCTGTATGGCTGTTAATTTTACATTAGCAATAGAAAAAAATCTCTACAATTGGCTTCAGTTAGAGGAGATGGAGGCGACTGAAAAGAAAACATATGCTTAAAGTACTTTGCTTCCTCCTACAAAATATAATTTGGTGAATCATGGGTGACTCCGTCATTTGTAACCAGTTTCAGTAAATTATTTTTGGTAGCATTTCTATATTGAAGATTAAAAAAGAATTTGGTGCATTTTTCCCCATATTCAATCCAGTTTGCTGTATTTTTTATAATATATTACACTTGATCTTTCTTGAATAAGTTTTCCATTTCTTTTTGTTTTTCCTCTAATTTATTCTGAGCCTCTATCTTTGTCACGAGAATTTATATCTCTAATTAATCAAACTTAATGCTCTGAATAATTCCCAGAGGGTGTAAGGCTCTGGTTTAATCATGAATTAAACAAAGGTCCACAACCGGCAAGACTGATCTGTATGTTTAATCATGGAGAGCTCTGACGCCAAAAAATACATATACATCTTTTATACCCCTTCACACAAAGGCACTTTGCTCCGCCCACCTTTAGGAGGCCCTTAACCAGTTTCTCAGTCCCCTTCATCCTGGAATGTTTGTCTCAGCAGTTTCTAACTCACCCCCTCTGTTAGTGGGTTTATAATGATAACCCTAACACAGTTCACACAGTCATCATCAGTATTGGGGTTAACAATTTTAGTCATAATCATAATTCCTCTATCAGTCCACCCTTTGACTAAATGTTTACATCTTAGGATAAATGTATTTACAAGCATGACCAATCTGATCTTCATACGTCAGAACTAATAAAATGTTTATCCAATTGCGGTCTTTCAGGGTCAAAGTCATCGTCATCCACCAAGCCTGGAGGATCGCTTTTCCCATTCCACTGGTCAGAGTCCGGATTCCCTCCTTATCTCACCATCGGTTGAGACACTGCATTCTCCAACGCCTTACTCACCCTCGGACACAGGGAACAAGACAATAACATAATACAAGAATACCCATATAACCGCTGACCACCCCTAAGATGGTGGCTGCTATGGTTTTCCATTTACCAAACATTTCATCAAACCACCCTATCCACGATGTACTAACTTCTGAGTTCTCAGCTCATTCTTTACTTAGAGCAGTTAATTCTGCAAGAGCTCTGGTGACCGTCCCATCCGGTGTGGTGTTGTTAGGGATAAATGTGCAACAATGGCTTACCATTCTATAGACACCGCCCCTTTCTGCCTGATCTAGAGCCAACCTCTTTTCCTATGTCATGAGTGAGATGGCGGATAATTGTTCAGAGATCCCTTTTACTGCATCCCTAGTCTGGCCAATAAATTGTTGTTGGTCGTAATAGATATAATTAATCCAATCCACAATTTTGTTTATTGTCACCCACCAAAAGAACGTGGTAGTAAATCCTTCCCCTAATTCTTTCTTAGCTTGGTATCCATTAGGTACCCCCCTTGATACCCCAATCGCATCCATCTAAATAGGGCTATTCTCCTTCTTGTTAAAACTCCTCCTACGTCTGTTTAACCCTTTCCTTGGTTCCTGGTGACTAATTCTAACTAGCTGAATCAGTAGAACCAGGGCGCACGTATCTAGCCACCCTTTTTGTATTCTCTGCCTTATACACACGCCCACCACACATCGGTTACAGGGGCTGTAAGGTTTAGAATTCTCTCCTGTGCTTCCGAACTGAAGTCAGTCACATCACTACTATCTCCAATTGATAATTGGTGATGTCTTTGTTTCTCTTTACTCCCCATCTGGATGTTCAGTCCCGCCCGGTCTCATATCCCCGTCCCCAAGTGTGTTTAAACACTTGAGTCTAGGAACAATCCGCCGTGGGGGCCGAACACGAATATAATGGGATTTTATAATCCCAAATTGCTTATTGACATGTACCCCACCCGTTGGCTACGTCCCTAACCTTTATTTTGAATCCTACAGTCTGCCCTTCTCTGACTCCCATTTTGTAGGCCACTCGTCCTTGACGGTCAGTATGTCGGGTCGCTTCTCTTCTCTTTTACTTCTTAACAATGGTAAGGGCATAGCGTAATTGGTGGTGGATCTTGACATATCAAGACCATTGCTGAGACTATGATGCAGCTCAAGTCACCCCTATTCCCAAAAACCGCCAACCCTCTTCTGTCCTCAGTCTTTCTGCTTGGTACTACCCCATACTCACACCCTGAGAACACACTACAGTGATGATAGGTCGGGGTAGGAGATCTTCGTTAACAGAGGTGACCCACAGACCCTATTGGTACAGTTCTTCTCTCTAACTCTGCGTGTGTTCAGTGGTGCTTGTATGTGTTCTTACCTTTTTGCAGTGGGTAACGTGGAACCAGGTTGCTCTTTCTGCTATTCTAATGAACCAGGCAAAGGCAGTGACCAATATAACCTAATAGGGCCCTTCCCAACAGGCCTGCTTCCAGTCTTTCTTCTTTAGGGACTGGATGCTCATCATTCACCTGGTTAGATAGAGTGGGTCACCTTCTCCTTTAGTTCACCTGTGGGGCACAAAACCTCTGACATACCGGTGTGGTTAATAAACTACCTTCTCACGTTTTCTGTTAAGGTGCTCTTAATTTCTATTTCTGCCTGCTCCGGTCCTCCTAACTCGGGCATTCTGTATGGTCTACCAAATCCCTTCTCCAATGGCAATAACCCTTCTTCATCTGGAGTTCTCCTGATCGTCATTAATACTATCGGTAGACCTTGTACCCCATTTCTTCCTGCTCTCCTGTGTGTTTTCCTTAACCCCTCTCTAATCATACCATTCACATCAGTATTCTCTTTCTAGACTGTATCTAAAATTATTTTTTTAAAGTATTTTGTCCTCTCCTTTGTATATTTATTATTTAATCCTACCATCTACTATCATCCCCCCTTTTTTGAACACATGAGTCACAACGTCACTCATGCTCACTGTTGAAAACCCCCTAAATTCAACATAACAACCCTTTATAAACATCATACTAGGTGTGTTATTTTTTATTTGAAAAACAACAAACAAAAATAGCCAGCCCCCACTTAATTTGGTAGCTCACTTTTACGACCTAAATACTGCCTAACTTCACTACTGCTCCCCCTAGCCCTGGGCAACATTCCAATGAGATAAGCTAATCTCTTTCTCCTGGTCATACATTTTGTTAACCTTCAATTACCATCAGTAATCTAAAGATGGTAAGTACACACAAAACATGATACAGATATCCCCAGTCCTAACTCATCAATAATCGTTTGTATCAATCTAATTCCTCATAACTAATCTCACAATGATTATTGCACCCCTAAATCTGATCCATGTGATCTCATCTCAAATGATCCATTATCAATTATTTTACCAACACCATAGGAAAATCTGTCTCCCCTGATATTGTTCCTTTCGCCCCTGTAAATGTCATATTTAATTCATTAGCCAATACAATCACATACTCTGTGTAAGTAAGACATTATATTTTATCCCAGACATCCCCTTAACATAATGCTATAGCAGACTTCCATCAATCCTGGAAGACACTATTTAATACCACGTTTCATTAAGTTCACTACACCTTCTAATATAACCCTATAACCCATTTCTATTAATTTAATCATCGCAACCTGTTGCATTGATGTTTTTAAAATATAAACCTATTGTTTAATAACTTCATACTTATAACCAATGTTTATTCAATCCATCATCCTAATAGTCACAACTATATCCCATTGTTCAACGTACCATAAACAGATTATCGTTTTAGAAATCACCAATTATTTTCATACACCACTGGTGTTACCCAACCTATACAATAAAGTAATAACCCTTAGACTTTGTCAAAGAAATGCTTTTCATTCAACTATTCAAACTTCTGCTCGATACCGTCAAGCAAATACAACTCTTTTACCCGGGAACTAGAACCATAAATTATTTTCCTTTGTCCTCAACTTAAATCATTTTCACAGCTCTATCGCAATTTCAGTTCGCTATTCAATTTCTTTAACTGTTCTCTCTGATTAGGCCCTAATTAATAAAACAAATACTTGCTATCGTTGATAAGCATACATTTAATTATATTCCTATCATTTGAACTATCTCTCACCCTCCCCCTCCCCTGCTCCTTCCTACACAACGGGGGAGGCGCGGGGACCTGCCCTAATCATCTTCCTTCTTAGAAAATCATGTCATTCGTACTTGTAACATATTTCCATAGACCTTTCTAGAATACTTCTAAAGCTATCTAATTCAACATTTCACATTTCTCAATCCACGTAGTTATCTACAGTGAGGGAAAAAAGTATTTGATCCCCTGCTGATTTTGTACGTTTGCCCACTGACAAAGAAATGATCAGTCTATCATTTAAATGGTAGGTTTATTTGAACAGTGAGAGACAGAATAACAACAAAAAACTCCAGAAAAACGCATGTCAAAAATGTTACAAATTGATTTGAATTTTAATGAGGGAAATAAGATTTTTGACCCACTCTCAATCAGAAAGATTTCTGGCTCCCAGGTGTCTTTTATACAGGTAACGAGCTGAGATTAGGAGCACACTCTTAAAGGGAGTGCTCCTAATCTCAGCTTGTTACCTGTATAAAAGACACCTGTCCACAGAAGCAATCAATCAATCAGATTCCAAACTCTCCACCATGGCCAAGACCAAAGAGCTCTCCAAGGATGTCAGGGACAAGATTGTAGACCTACACAAGGCTGGAATGGGCTACAAGACCATCGCCAAGCAGCTTGGTGAGAAGGTGACAACAGTTGGTGTGATTATTCGCAAATGGAAGAAACACAAAATAACTGTCAATCTCCCTCGGCCTGAGGCTCCATGCAAGATCTCACCTCGTGGAGTTGCAATGATCATGAGAACGGTGAGGAATCAGCCCAGAACTACACGGGAGGATCTTGTCAATGATCTCAAGGCAGCTGGGACCATAGTCACCAAGAAAACAATTTGTAACACACTACGCCGTGCAGGACTGAAATCCTGCAGCGCCCGCAAGGTCCCCCTGCTCAAGAAAGCACATATACATGCCCGTCTGAAGTTTGCCAATGAACATCTGAATGATTCAGAGGAGAACTGGGTGAAAGTGTTGTGGTCAGATGAGACCAAAATCTAGCTCTTTGGCATCAACTCAACTTGCCGTGTTTGGAGGAGGAGGAATGCTGCCTATGACCCCAAGAACACCATCCACACCGTCAAACATGGAGGTGGAAACATTATGCTTTGGGGGTGTTTTTCTGCTAAGGGGACAGGACAACTTCACCGCATCAAAGGGACGATGGACGGGGCCATGTACCGTCAAATCTTGGGTGAGAACCTCCTTCCCTCAGCCAGGGCATTGAAAATGGGTCGTGGATGGGTATTCCAGCATGACAATGACCCAAAACAGACGGCCAAGGCAACAAAGGAGTGGCTCCAGAAGAAGCACATTAAGGTCCTGGAGTGGCCTAGCCAGTCTCCAGACCTTAATCCCATAGAAAATCTGTGGAGGGAGCTGAATGTTCGAGTTGCCAAACGTCAGCCTTGAAACCTTAATGACTTGGAGAAGATCTGCAAAGAGAAGTGGGACAAAATCCCTCCTGAGATGTGTGCAAACCTGGCGGTGCCCACTCCAGCTCCGGTCAGCGGCTCCACTCCGGAGCCAGAGCAGTCCACTCCACCGGTGCCCACTCCAGCTCTGGTCAACGGCTCCACTCCGGAGCCAGAGCAGTCCGCTCCACCGGTGCCCAGTCCAGCTCCGGTCAGCGGCTCCAGTCCAGACTATGACGTCAGCCCCTCTCCAGGTTCGGGGTCTCCCACACCAGGGTCCAGACAGGGCCTGGCGTATCGTGGGAGGAAGGAGAGGGGAAGCAGCGCGCCGAGGTCCAGACCAGACCAGGGGCGCAACAGGGAGGCGGAGAGTGAGAGGTCGTCACGCCCCGAGCCGGATCCGCCTCCGAGGCGGAATGCCCACCCGGCCCCTACCCTGTTATGTTTATGTTGTGCGGTCGTAATACGCACCTTTGGGGGGGGGTACTGTCACGCCCTGACTCAGGGGACTCGTATATGTTGAGTCAGGGTGTGTATATTCTTTGTTGTGTTTATTCTATGTTGTCGATCTAGTATGTCTAGTTCTATGTTGGCCGGTGTGGTTCCCAATCAGAGGCAGCTGTCGCTCGTTGTCTCTGATTGGTGACAATACTTAGCCAGCCTATTGGCACTGTCTTGTTGTGGGATCTTGTTCCGTGTAAGGTTTGTTTTCTGTACTACCTTGGACTTCACGTTTTGTTTATTGTTTTGTCGTTGTGTTTATTCAGTTAAAATAAACATGTATTCATATCACGCTGCGCCTTGGTCTGACCCGTCTTTCAACGAACGTGACACCTTAAGAGCATGAGGATGATAGCTTGTAGTGTGATTTCCTTTACGGTCCATTGAGCTATTTAAAACGGTATTATAATCTCCCACCATAATAATAGAGTCTTGTATTGCTTGCAGGGTTGATAATTTATTATATAAATTGTCAAAGAAGTGTGGATCATCATTATTTGGTCCCTAAAGGTTAATGAGACATATCTGTTTATAGTCCAATAACATATTTAAAATAATCCATCTACCTTGCGGATCTGTTTGGACAATTTGCACATCCGGATCGAAATTACTGTTAATTAATATCATCACCCCTTTTGAGTTTCTTTGCCCATGGGAGAAGTATATTTAATCCCCACCGGCTAGGTACAAGGTCGTTAAGGTTCTCATTAGCGGCTTTGAGAATTTCCTTGTATATTATGCTCTCCCATCAGGGGGCTCTGGCTTTGTAGGACCAACCCTGCCAGGCAGGCTCAGAATCTTGAGGGGGCGGTGTTGCTCAAGTAGGTCTCTGACCGCATTTATTTTGGCTGTATATAGGCAACTCACAGCAGGGCCATAAAAATGTGGACTTCTCTTTGGTGTATGGGTCGCTCAGGTGGGTGTCTAGGATATAGGGTTGGGGATCGTTCCATCATGATAGGACAATAAAAAAATGTATTAGATGTATACTTTATTTTAAAATGTATATCCCTCATCTGCACAAAATTGAAAGCTCTCTCTCACAACCCCTGCTCACAGACACACATTGGTTCTGGGATATGCAACCATTTCCTTTCTCACTCACTTAACGCCACACTTTTTCAAACACAAAAACGCACACCACACCTTCCATCACAATACATCCACACATAACCACATACTGTGCCTTCTATGTCTTCTGTTTGCTATGTTTTTATCTCCACTATGTTGATTGAGTACTTGTGTTCTAATTAGTTGTATTTGAAGATTTATTATTTAGCTTGTTATCTTTTCTTGTAATACCGTCTTATCCCTTTATAAAATACTATAAATGTGCTTTATTATTACAATCCCTACCATGGCTAGTATTGGGTGTTCCATTATTCGACTCCTCTATTGGAACTTTCAGAATAGCCATGGAGTAGTCTTTGTGTCGCGGAACATTTGGTTGTCAATATACAGTTTATCGACAACGAGAGCAACACGCTTCACTTTTAATCTATTTTCCTTGAAGATTGGGTACAGAACCTTGCACCGTTCTGCAATCTCCCTCGGGAACTGATCATTCATGCCTATTTTCGTGCCAGCAAGTCTTTTACCTTTTAACCATTACTTTATCCTTAAAGAATGCAAATTTGGCAACGATTGGACGCTCATATCTCTGTCCTCTTTGTCCGAAACGGTGTAAACATTCAAGTTGAATTTTATTGACAGCCTCGAGTGGGATTTGAAGCGTAAGAAAGAAGTCCTTCACAATGTTTTCGGGAACCTCTCCTTCTTTTTCTTGGATACCCGTAAGTACTAGATTTTCTCTCATCGATCTAGTTTGTATGTCTAGTAAGGCTTCTCTCAGAAAGTTGTGCTCCTTTTTAAGTTCCTTAACGTCCGTTTCCATCCTAGTGACTGTCCCTTTTAGTTTTTTTGTATCGTTCTCCATTATCGCAGCTTTTCCGTCACTCATTTCAAGACTCACCTTCCACTCTTTTACATCATTACTGACCAACTCTAGTATGCCCAGTTTGTCATTTATCGACATCAACAGATCGCTTTCCACATTTACCAGTCCCAGTGGTGAAAAGCATAAATCATCTGTATCAGTCGAGGAGACGCGTTTTCTCTTGGAGATTGATTCTCCTCGTTTATCCTCTGTCATGTTTGAGTGTTGCTTGTTGTTGTAATATTTGTTGATACATTTCTCTAGCCTTATGATTTGTTTTGTGTTATTATCCAGATTGAATGTTATTACCCGCGAATATATGAAGTGCTAATATTTAGTCTAACTTACTGATATTGAATATTATGTTGTTATGTTGAGGTGATTCGCACCGCTGTGTATTCACCATCTTGTCTACCGGAAGTATGTCTACCAAAATTAACATATTAAAGACTTTACCTTTGTTTTGGTTAGTTTGTTTGTCAATTAGGGTGCGCAGGGTGAATACGTGGTCTGTCGTACAGTAATTTGGTAAAAAGCCAATTTGACATTTGCTCAGTACATTGTTTTCACTGAGGAAATGAACTAGTCTGCTGTTAATGATAATGCAGAGGATTTTCCCAAGGTTCCTGTTGACCTTGGGTTGGAGGGTTTGTATTTTGTCCTGTAGCTCATTCAATATAATTGGAGAATCCAGTGGGTTCTGGTCATCTTTAATAGTTGATTCTAAGATTTGCATTTGATCATATATAATTTTTTTGTGGTTTACCCATACATCTCCGTTTTGGATAGATAGCTCTTCGTGTTGTTGTTTGTTTAGTGTTTTCCAATTTTCCCAGAAGTGTCTATGGATTCTTCAATTACATTGAGCTGATTTCTGACATGCTGTTCCTTCTTTTTCCGTAGTGTTTTTCTGTATTGTTTTAGTGATTCACCATAGTGAAGGCGTAGGCTCAGGTTTTCTGGGTCTCTATGTTTTTGGTTGGATAGGTTTCTCAATTTCTTTCTTAGGTTTTTGCATTCTTCATCAAACCATGTGTCATTGTTGTTACTTTTCTTTGGTTTTCTGTTAGAGATTTTTAGATTTGATAGGGAAGCTGAGAGGTCAAATATACTGTTCAGGTTTTCTACTGCCATGTTTACACCTTCACTATTACAGTGGAACGTTTTGTCCAGGAAGTTGTCTAAAAGGGATTGAATTTGTTGTTGCCTAATTTTTTTGGGGTACGTTTCCACACTACTTTCCTTCCCGCTATAGCATTTATTAATATTATTCAGTTCCTTTGGCTTTGATGCCTCATGATTGAGTATTGCTCTGTTCAAGTAGACTGTGAGAGTGTCTCGCTGGTCTGGGTGGGGTGTCTGTTGATCTGTTGCTCCTGTGTGAGGTGTTGGGTCTGCGGTTGAGGGCGATATCCTTTAGGGTCTGGGCGAAGGTGGGCACTGCTGCCTTGTATAGGTGGACCTGGTTGTAAAGGCTGTTCAAGTCCACGGTGGAGTGGTGGGTCAGGTAAACATTTATCTCTCTCTCTCTCTCTCTCTCTCTCTCTCTCTCTCTCTCTCTCTCTCTCTCTCTCTCTCTCTCTCTCTCCCTCTCCCTCTCTCTCTCTCTCTCTCTCTCTCTCTCTCTCCTATTATTTTCATCCCTCTTTCTCTACCTCTATCCTTGATGCTATCATTCTCTGTCTTCACTTCTCTTCCTGCCCCGCCTGCCCCGCCCCGCCCCACCCCGCCCAGCCCTATATCTTTATATTTCACTTCTCACTGCACCCATTCCACATGATTGTCAAATCAAATCAACCTTGAAGACAACAGGTGTAGACTAACAGTGAAATGCTTACTTACGGGTCCTTTTCCAACAATGCAGAGTTTTTTTTTTTTATAGAAATAGTGAATAATGAATACAAAATAATGAATACAAATAACATGGCTATATATAGGGAGTACCAGTACCGAGTCAATGTGCAGGGGTACGAGGTAATTGAGGTAGCTATGTACATATAGGTAGGGGTAAAGTGACTAGCAAACACGATACATAATAGACAGTAGCAGCAGCATATGTAGTGAGTGTGAAAGTGTTTGTGTGTGTGTGTGTGTGTGAGAGAGTGTGTGTGTGTGTAGCGTTAGTACGCATGCGTGTGCATGTTATGTGTGTGTATGTGTATGTAGTGTGTGTGTGTGTGTATATGTGTGTGTTGGGGTGTCAGTGTGTAAGTATGTGTGAGTGTGTGGGTAGAGTCCAGTGTGTGTGCATAGAGTCAGTGCAAGAGAGTTAGTTAAAAAAAGGGTCAATGCATGTAGTCCGGGTAGCCATTTAATTAGCTATTTAGCAGCCTTGTTTAGCAGTCTTATGGCTTGGGGGTAGAAGCTGTTCAGGATACTGTTACTTCCAGACTTGGTACATTGGTACCGCTTGCCATGCGGTAGCAGAGAGAACAATCTGTGGCTTGGGTGGCTGAAAACTTTGACAATTTTTTGGGCCTTCTTCTGACACCGCCTGTAATAAAGGTCCTGGATGGCAGGGAGCTCGGCCCCAGTGATGTACTGGGCCGTCGCACTACCCTCTGTAGCGCCTTGCGGTCGGATGCCAAGCAGTTGCTATACCAAGCAGCAGTGATGTAAAGTACTTAAGTAAAAATACTTGAAAGTACTACTTAAGTAGTTTTTTGGGGTATCTGTACTGTACTTTACTATTTATATTTTTGACTACTTTTACTTTTACTTCACTATATTCCTAAATAAAATGATGTACTTTTTACTCCATACATTTTCCTTGTCACCCAAAAGTACTCGTTACATTTTGAATGCTTAGCAGGACAGGAAAATTGTCTAATTCACACACTTATCAAGAGAACATCCCTGGTCATCCCTACTGCCTCTGATCTGGCGGACTCACTAAACACATGCTTTGTTTGTAAATTATGTATCAGGGTTGGAGTGTGCCCCTGGCAATCAGAACTTTTTTTTTACAAGAAAATGGTGCTGTCTGGTTTGCTTAATATAAGGAATTTTAAATGATTTATACTTTTGATACTTAAGTATATTTTTGCAATTACATTTACTTTTCATACTTAAGTATATTTTAACCAAATACTTTTAGACTTTTACTCAAGTAGGATTTTACTGGGTGACTTTCACTTTTACTTGAGTCCTTTTCTATTAAGTTATCTTTACTTTTACTCAAGTATGACAAATTGGGCACTTTTTCCACCATTGCCAAGCAGTGATGCAGCCAGTCATGATGCTCTCGATGGTGCAGCTGTATAACTTGAGAATCTGAGGGCTCATGACAAATCTTTTCAGCCTCCTGAGGGGGAAGAGGCGTTGTTGTGCCCTCTGCATGACTGTGTTGGTGTGTTTGCACCATGATAGATCCTCTGTGATGTGGACACCAAGGAACTTGAAGCTCTCGAGCTACTCCACAATAGCCCCGTCGATGTGAATGGGGGTGTTCTTGGCCCTCCGTTTCCTGTAGTCCACGATCAGCTCCTTTGTCTTACTGACGTTGAAGGAGAAGTTGTTGTCCTGGCACCACACTGCCAGGTCTCTGACCTCCTCCCTATAGGCTCTCATCGTTGTCATTGGTGTGTATGTGTGTGCCTGCCTATGAGTGTGCTTTATGTCAGTGATAGGATGATTGATGAGGGGAAATAGAGATGCTTCTGCTGATTTCCCCAAGTCTCCTATTCTCCCTCTTCCTCTGTCCATTCCCATCGCTCTCTCCCTCCCTCCCTCTCCTTCCTATTTGTCTCCCCAGACAGCTATGTGTTTAGTTTCCTCCGTCACAAGAAATGAAGGGAACTATTACAGATAGCTAGTGTAAACAGTTCCATTCCCCTGCTCAGCACAGTGTGAATGAGACTTTATTTTTAGGCTGGTACGGATGGACCTAATGCTTTTCAATTAAACTTCCTAGTTCCGTGGCATCGATCATACCCTGGGATCTCATCTAATGGCATTTAATTGCAGTTATGTTATACTAAAAGTTATGATAGTGACAGCTTGTTGCTCCTCCCTCTGTAACTGTTATGGTAGTGACGTCTTGTTGCTCCTCCCTCTTTAACTGTTATGGTAGTGACGTCTTGTTGCTCCTCCCTCTTTAACTGTTATGTTAGTGATGTCTTGTTGCTCCTCCCTCTTCAACTGTTATGGTAGTGACGTCTTGTTGCTCCTCCCTCTTTGACTGTTATGGTAGTGACATCTTGTTGCTCCTCCCTCTGTAACTTTTATGGTAGTGACGTCTTGTTGCTCCTCCCTCTTTGACTGTTATGGTAGTGATATCTTGTTGCTCCTCCCTCTGTAACTTTTATGGTAGTGACGTCTTGTTGCTCCTCCCTCTTTAACTGTTATGGTAGTGATGTCTTGTTGCTCCTCCCTCTGTAACTGTTATGGTGGTGAGTTTTTTTTTGCTCCTCCCTCTGTAGGAGTTCTGTCTCTCCCGGAGGCCTTCTCCACTGTAACTATTATGTTGCTTATTCCTCTGTGTGCTACTGTAACTGTCATTGTAGTGACAGCTTGTCACTCCTCTCTTTAGGAGCGCTGTATCTCCCCGACCATGAGGAGGCGCTGTCTGGTTCTCCTCTCAGCCTTCTCCATGGCCATGCTCATCCTGTCCAACCTCATCTTCCTCGGGGGAAACCATGTCGGCAGGATCATGTGGAAGAGGGTCTTCATACAAGGTGAGCTATCTACTGTATTTACCCAGGAATACCCCCCTCTTACATCTTATCTCATCCCTGGTTTGACCACTGGCTTACTTAAGATTGACTTCCGATTAGATTGACTGATTCAGTCCCTACAAATCAGTGAGGATAAGGTTAAGGTAAGGTTTTTGGATCTGCCAAGGTTGTGTTGAATATGTTCCACAAATATGTGATGGCACAGTCCCTTAACGATTCATGAAAACTAATGATGATCAGATGTGATTTCTGTAACTTGATTCATATTCTCATCGTTATGGTTGAGTACATTTTCCTTTGAAGGGAATCAGTCTCATCTTCCATATCAGATACTGTAGATAAGTACTGAATTACCATTGGTTGATTTCCATTTTTTAAATGTCTTCATCCTCGTTTGACACATACAGGGGAAAGGATCTGCTGTTTTTGAGAAAAGTGAAACTTTCTGAAAGGTTTGTTAAGGTTAGAGAGGGCATGTTTGTGTGTCATTGGATCTGCATTTGGCCCTGGGTGGTTGTTGGGTAGAGAAGGACACAGGGTGGGGGGTTGTTGGGTAGAGAAGGACACAGGGTGGGGGAAGAGAATAGATGCAGATCATTGTGGTTACCATAGGGAGGTGAGAATAGAAGGGTTGTCTTTGTGTGGCAAAGGGGCTTACGAGGTAGAAGGGGAGGGTGAGGGAGGGGTTGGGGGGCATGGAGGTTATCGCCACAGGAGGAGTTTCCTGATCTTCACACATGTTCCTGCTCGTTTCTGGTTTTAATTTACACACAAAGGCAGGTACACACACACACACACACACACACATAGCTATGTTCCTTCCTGCCTAAAATAGTTAGGATCTGTTGGTTTCTATTGACCTGAATGTAAAGACTAATTTAGCAGAAACACTGCAGCATCCTGCTTTTAACCATAACCTTGCTGTTAACCCTAACCCTACTGTTAACCCTAACCTTACTGTTAACCCTAAACCTACTGTTAACCCTAACCCTACTGTTAACCCTAAAACTACTGTTAACCCTAACCCTACTGTTAACCCTAACCCTGCTGTTAACCCTAACCCTGCTGTTAACCCTAAACCTACTGTTAACCCTAAACCTACTGTTAACCCTAACCCTACTGTTAACCCTAATACTACTGTTAACCTTAACCCTGCTGTTAACCCTAAACCTACTGTTAACCCTAAACCTACTGTTAACCCTAACCCTGCTGTTAACCCTACCCCTGCTGTTAACCCTAACCCTGGTGTTAACCCTAAACCTACTGTTAACCCGAACCCTGCTGTTAACCCTAACCCTATTGTTAACCCTAACCCTACTATTAACCCTAACCCTGCTGTTAACCCTAACCCTGCTGTTAACCCTAAACCTACTGTTAACCCTAAACTACTGTTAACCCTAACCCTGCTGTTAACCCTAACCCTGCTGTTAACCCTAACCCTGGTGTTAACCCTAAACCTACTGTTAACCCTAACCCTGCTGTTAACTCTAACCCTGCTGTTAACCCTAACCCTATTGTTAACCCTAACCCTACTGTTAACCCTAACCCTGCTGTTAACCCTAACCCTGATGTTAACCATAAACCTACTGTTAACCCCAACCCTGCTGTTAACCCTAAACCTGCTGTTAACCCTAACCCTGGTGTTAACCCTAAACCTACTGTTAACCCTATCCCTGCTATTAACTCTAACCCTGCTGTTAACCCTAACCCTACTGTTAACCATAACCCTGCTGTTAACCCTAACCCTGCTGTTAACCCTAATACTACTGTTAACCCTAACCCTACTGTTAACCATAACCCTGCTGTTAACCCTAAACCCTGCTGTTAACCCTAACCCTGCTGTTAACCCTAACCCTGCTGTTAACCCTAAACCTACTGTTAACCCTAACCCTGCTGTTAACTCTAACCCTGCTGTTAACCCAAACCCTACTGTTAACCATAACCCTGCTGTTAACCCTAAATCCTGCTGTTAACCCTAATACTACTGTTAACCCTAACCCTACTGTTAACCATAACCCTGCTGTTAACTCTAACCCTACTGCTGTTGCCACTGATTCCACTCGTTGAGATGGACTTGAGACAGATGGTCTGTCCTACCACCACACACACACACACACACACACACACACACACACACACACACACACACACACACACACACACACACACACACACACACACACTCACTAACACACACACCTCTAGCAGAAGCTCTACCCTTTCTCTAACACTCTACCCTTTCTCTAACAGTCTAGCCCAGCCACCAATATGGGGATGATAGCCCAGTATTGCTCAATGGAAGAGTTGTGCTCTACCGTTCACACAATCCCCTCTTTTTTAAGTTTCTCTTACAATCATAAATGCATGGCCCTAGAACCCTTGTAGTGTGGGTCTGATTTTTCCACATCATGATTTTAGAGGTCACACCATTCTCCATTGGTAGCCCCTTCCCTAGGACCCTCCCTGCCTGCCTCCCTCTCTCCCTCCCTCTCTACCTTCCTCCCTACCATTCTATAGGCCCCAGTGCACTATAAAGGAAATAAGATGTCATTTAGGACAGAGCCCAGGTCTCAGTATGAACCTACACTCCCATACGTATTTATTTGGACAGTGAAGCTAAATATTTTAAGGTAGCTCTATACTCCAGCATTTTGAATTTGAGATCAAATGTTTCATATGAAGTGACAGTACAGAATGTCACCTTTTAGTTGAGGGTATTTTCATCCTTATCTGTTTTACCATTTAGAAATGAAACCACTTTATGTACAGCATCTAGCAGGTGTGAAAGTAAGGCGGTACGGTCTGGTACGGTGTCCCGACAAAATAAATAGTGGGGGTACGCGTCGTACTGGTAAAACATGAGCCTATCACAATAATTAAAACAAAATGTCAAGAAAACTGTACGCTATTATGCCACTTTTTATCATTACCGCATGTCAGAGGTATAAAAAATGAGCGAATGGACTTGAAAACGGGTGGTACCTGCACTCCAAAATGCGATGTGGTTAGACGAAAACACTGACATTTTGCCAAGACAGAGATGAATGGCCGACACCGAGACGCGCACGGACAGCAGTGGATGCATAAATTCTGGCCTAATGACAATCGCCAAATGTCATTAAACTTTTTGGTGTTTTGTGTAACAGATGTCTCTCTCTAGTCACCACTGTTTTGGAGGCTGGAAATATGTTGTGAGTGGATCAACATGCGGGGGTAGCCTAGTAAAGGAGCCCTATGAAGTGACTGCTTGACATGACTGGTAACCTCCCCTGTTATTGTAATGGTGAGAGGTTAGCATGTCTTGGGGGTATGATATAAAATGCTAACCTCCCCTGTTATTGTAATGGTGAGAGGTTAGCATGTCTTGGGGGTATGATATAAAATGCTAACCTCCCCTGTTATTGTAATGGTGAGAGGTTAGCATGTCATGGGGGTATGATCTTTGTGCCTCTGTAACTTTCTCACTCATTATACCCCCTCAAATAAGAGGGAACATTCTGTACTGTCGCCTCATATAAAACATTTGATCTCAAATCCAAATGCTGGCGTATAGAGGCAAATTAAAAGATTTAGCTTCACTGTCGAAATACAGTGCATTCGGAAAGTATTCAGACCCCTTGACTTTTTCCACATTTTGTTACGTTACAGCCTTATTCTGAAATTGATTAAATTGTTTTTTTCCCTCAATAAACCTACACACAATACCCCATAATGAAAAAGCTAAAGCAGGTTTTTAGATTTTTTTGCTAATTTATAAAAAAGACAAAACTGAAACATGACATTTTAAGTATTCAGACCCTTTACTCAGTACTTTGTTGAAGCACCTTTGGCAGCGATTACAGCCTCGAGTCTTCTTGGGTATGACGCTACAAGGTTGGCAGGATCCTGGGACTAAACACCTCCCTCTGCAACTGGATCCTGGACTTCCTGACGGGCCGCCCCCAGGTGGTAAGGGTAGGTAACAACACATCTGCCACACTGATCCTCAACACGGGGGCCCCTCAGGGGTGCGTGCTCAGTCCCCTCCTGTACTCTCTGTTCACCCATGACTGCATGGCCAGGCACGACTCCAACACCATCATTAAGTTTGCCGACGACACAACAGTGGTAGGCCTGATCACCGACAACGATGAGACAGCCTATAGGGAGGAGGTCAGAGATCTGGCCGTGTGGTGCCAGGACAACAACCTCTCCCCTCAACGTGACCAAGACAAAGGAGATGATTGTGGACTACAGGAAAAAAAAGAGGACTGAGCACGCCCCCATTGTCATCGACGGGGCTGTAGTGGAACAGGTTGAGAGCTTCAAGTTCCTTGGTGTCCACATCACCAACGAACTATCATGGTCCAAACACACCAAGACAGTCGTGAAGAGGGCACGACAAAGCCTATTCCCCCTCAGGAGACTAAAAAGATTTGGCATGGGTCCTCAGATCCTCAAAAAAATTCTACAGCTGCACCATCGAGAGCATCCTGACTGGTTGCATCACCGCCTGGTATGGCAACTGCTTGGCCTCTGACCGCAAGGCACTACAGAGGGTAGTGCGTACGGCCCAGTACATCACTGGGGCAAAGCTCCCTGCCATCCAGGACCTCTATACCAGGCGGTGTCAGAGGAAGGCCCTCAAAATTGTCAAAGACTCCAGCCACCCTAGTCATAGACTGTTCTCTCTGCTACCGCACGGCAAGCGGTCGCGGAGTGCCAAGTCTAGGTCCAAAAGACTTCTCAACAGCTTCTACCCCCAAGCCATAAGACTCCTGAACAGCTAATCATGGCTACCCGGAATATTTGCACTGCCCCCCCACCCCATCCTTTTTACGCTGCTGCTACTCTGTTAAGTATTTATGCATAGTCACTTTAACTCTACCCACATGTACATATTACCTCAACTACCTCAACTAGCCCGGTGCCCCCGCACATTGACTATGCAACGGTACCCCCTGTATATATAGCCTCCCTACTGTCACTTTATTTTACTGTATATATAGCCTCCCTACTGTCACTTTATTTTACTTCTGCTCTTTTTTTTCTCAACACTTTTTTGTTGTTGTTTTATTCTTACTTTTTTTGTTTAAAATAAATGCACTGTTGGTTAAGGGCTGTAAGTAAGCATTTCACTGTAATGTCTGCACCTGTTGTATTCGGCGCATGTGACCAATAAAATTTGATTTGATTTGATTTGACACCTTTATCTGGGGAGTTTCTCTCATTCTTCTCTGCAGATCCTCTCAAGCTCTGTCAGGTTGGATGGGGAGCGTCGCTGCACAGCTATTTTCAAGTCTCTCCAGAGATGTTCGATCGGGTTCAAGTCCGGGCTCTGGCTGGGCCACTCAAGGGCATTTAGAGACTTGTCCCAAAGCCCCTCTTGGCTGTGTGCTTAGGGTCGTTGTCCTGTTGGAAGGTGAACCTTCACCCCAGTCTGAGGTCCTAAGCGCTCTGGAGACGGTTTTCATGAAGGATCTCTCTGTACTTTGCTCCGTTCATCTTTCCCTCGATCCTGACTAGTCTCCCAGTCTCTGCCGCTGAAAAACATCTCCACAGCATGATGCTGCCACCACCATGCTTCACGTAGGGATGGTGCCAGGTTTCCTACAGGCGTGACACTTGGCATTCAGGCCAAAGAGTTCAACCTTGGTTTATCAGACCAGAGAATCTTGTTTCTCATGGTCTGAGAGTCCTTTAGGTGCCTTTTGGCAAACGCCAAGCAGGCTGTCATGTGCCTTTTACTGAGGAGTGGCTTCCGTCTGGCCAATCTACTATAAAGGCCTGATTGGTGGAGTGCTGCAGAGATGGTTGTCCTTCTGGAAGGTTCTCCCATCTCCACAGAGGAACTCTGGAGCTCTGTCAGCATGACCATCAGGTTCTTGGTCACCTCCCTGACCAAGGCCCTTCTCCCCCGATTGCTCAGTTTGGCCGGGCGGCCAGCTCTAGGAAGAGTCTTGGTGGTTCCAAACTTCTTCCATTTAAAAATGATGGAGGCCACTGTGTTCTTGGGGACCTTCAATGCTGCAGAAATGTTTTGTTACCCTTCCCCAGATCTGTGCCTCGACACAATCCTGTCTCGGAGCTCTACAGACAATTCCTTTGACCTCATGGCTTGGTTTTTGCTCTGACATGCACTGTCAACTGTGGGACCTTATATAGACAGGTGTGTGCCTTTCCAAATCATTTCCAATCAATTGAATTTACCACAGGTGGACTCCAGTCAAGTTGTAGAGACATCTCAAGGATGTTCAATGGAAACAGGATGCACCTGAACTCAATTTCGAGTCTCATAGCAAAGGGTCTGAATACTTATGTAAATAAGGTATTTCTGTTTTTAAAATTTAATAAAATAGCAACATTTTCAAAAAACCTGTTTTCACTTTGTCATTATGTGGGTATTGTGTGTAGATTGATGAGGATTCTTTAAAAAAAACTATTATTTTAGAATAAGGCTGTAACGTAACACAGGTAACTTCCACAAAGCTGTGAATGATCTGAGAGACAAGGCAAGAAGGGCCTTCTACGCCATCAAAAGGAACATGCAATTCGACATACCAATTAGGATCTGGCTAAAAATACTTGAATCAGTTATAGAACCCATTGTGAAGTCTGTGGTCCGCTCACCAACCAAGAATTCACAAAATGGGACAAACACCAAATTGAGACTGCATGCAGAATTCTGCAAAAATATCCTCAGTGTACAACGTAAAACACCAAATAATGCATGCAGAGCAGACTTAGGCCGATACCTGCTAATTATCAATATCCAGAAAAGAGCAGTTAAATTCTACAACCACCTAAAAGGAAGTGATTCCTTTAAATCAATTTTAGAATAAGGCTGTAACATAACAAAATGTGGAAAAAGGGAAGGGGTCTGAATACATTCTGAATGCACTGTACATACATAGGGGAGTGTATCTATTTATAGTGGATGTGATTACTGGGTGCAGTAGGGGGCATAGATCTGTTGAGACAGTATTAGTGTGATCAATCAATCACATTTATTTATAAAGGCAAAACAGCAAAACAGATTTAAATTCTTCATTTATTTAATCGGTAGTTGTGCTCTTTAATTTCAATCAATCAATCACATTTATTTTATAAAGCCCTTTTTACATCAGCAGATGTGCTATACAGAAACCCAGCCTAAAACCCCAAACAGCAAGCAATGCAGATGTAGAAGCTGTCACACCCTGGCTCTGGGACTCTATTTGTTGAGCCAGGGTGTGTTTATTCTATGTGTTATATGTCTATGTTGGGGGTTCTAGTTTGTTTTATTCTATGTTTGCCTGAGTGACTCCCAATCAGAGGCAACGAGTGTCAGCTGTTGGCTGGTTGTCTCTGATTGGGAGCCATATTTAAACTGTCTGTTTTCCCTTTGTGTTTGTGGGTTTTTGTTCCGTGTTCGGTCATTGTCACTGTGGACTTCACGAGTCGTTTCTTGTTTTGTTTATTGTGTATATTATCACTTAAGATAATAAAGTTCGCCATGTTCGTTCAACACGCTGCGCATTGGTCTACTTCTCTCCCTGACGATCGTGACAGAAAAACCCACCATCGAAGGACCAAGCAGCGTGTCCAGGAGCAGGCAGCCTGGACATGGGAGGAGATATTGGACGGGAAAGGGTCCTGGACTTGGAAGGAGATACAGGCCGGGATGGATCGGCGTCCGTGGGAAGAGACGGTGGAGGCGCGCCGGAGAGAGGAGCAACGGCGTGATCAGGGTCGTCGTCGGACGGTCGAGAGGCAACCCCAAATAATTTTTAGGGGGGGGCATACGGCATGGACGACGGGGCTGACGGAGGCAGAAAAGGGGCGGATTCAGGAGGCCACCAGGTTACAGGTACACCGCCCTGTACGTCCTGTGCGGATGCCTCACGCAGAGTGTGTGAGGGTAGGCATTCAGCCAGGACGGGTTGTGGCCGCTCTTCACTCCAGGTCTCCTATCCGTCTCCACAGCCCGGTTCGGCCTGTTCCTGCTCCACGCACCAAGCCTACGGTGTGCGTCGCCAGCCCAGTCCGGCCTGTCCCTGCTCCACGCACCAAGCCTACGGTGTGCGTCGCCAGCCCAGTCCAGCCTGTCCCTGCTCCACGCACCAAGCCTACGGTGTGCGTCGCCAGCCCAGTCCGGCCTGTCCCTGCTCCACGCACCAAGCCTACGGTGTGCGTCGCCAGCCCGGCCCGGCCTGTCCCTGCTCCACGCACCAAGCCTACGGTGTGCGTCGCCAGCCCGGCCCGGCCTGTCCCTGCCACTCGCACCAAGTCTACGGTGCGCGTCGCCAGCCCGGCCCGGCCTGTTCCTGCCACTCGCACCAAGTCTACGGTGCGCGTCGCCAGCCCGCCCGGCCTGTTCCTGCCACTCGCACCAAGCCTACGGTGCGCGTCGCCAGCCCGGCCCGGCCTGTTCCTGCCACTCGCACCAAGTCTACGGTGCGCGTCGCCAGCCCGGCCCGGCCTGTTCCTGCCACTCGCACCAAGTATACGGTGCGCGTCGCCAGCCCGGCCCGGCCTGTTCCTGCCACTCGCACCAAGTCTACGGTGCGCGTCGCCAGCCCGGCCCGTCCTGTTCCTGCCACTCGCACTAAGCCAGGGGTGCGAGTCGTCAGCCTGGTAAGGCCCGTTCCTCCTCCACGCACCAGGCCAGGGGTGCGCGTCGTCAGCCTGGTAAGGCCCGTTCCTCCTCCACGCACCAGGCCAGGGGTGCGCGTCGTCAGTCCGGCACAACCCGTGCCTGGGTCACCGGTGCCTGGGAAGGTACCGGTCAACTGCTCCACTACGGAGCTGAAGCTAACCGCTCCTGCTACGTCCAGTTCAGCTCCAGCCAGCGGGGCCAGACTGGACCAGGGGCGCTATGGGGGGTTTATTGGAGGGTGGTGGTCAAGGCCGGAGCCAGAACCGCCGCCGAGGAGGTATGCCCGCCCAGCCCTCCCCTGTTTTGCTTTAGTTGAGGCGCGGTCGCAGTCCGCGCCTTCAGGGGGGGGTACTGTCACACCCTGGCTCTGGGACTCTATTTGTTGAGCCAGGGTGTGTTTATTCTATGTGTTATATTTCTATGTTGGGGGTTCTAGTTTGTTTTATTCTATGTTTGCCTGAGTGACTCCCAATCAGAGGCAACGAGTGTCAGCTGTTGGCTGGTTGTCTCTGATTGGGAGCCATATTTAAACTGTCTGTTTTCCCTTTGTGTTTGTGGGTTTTTGTTCCGTGTTCGGTCATTGTCACCGTGGACTTCACGAGTCGTTTCTTGTTTTGTTTATTGTGTATATTATCACTTAAGATAATAAAGTTCGCCATGTTCGTTCAACACGCTGCGCATTGGTCTACTTCTCTCCCTGACGATCGTGACAGAAGCATGGTGGCTAGGAAAAACTCCATAGAAAGGCAGGAACCTAGGAAGAAACCTAGAGAGGAACCAGGCTCTGAGGCTCTTCTGGCTGTGCCGGGTGGAGATTATAAGAGTACATGGCCATTAAGGCCAGATTGTTCTACAAGATGTTCAATCATTCATAGATGACCAGCAGGGTCAAATAATAATCACAGTGGTTGTAGAGGGTGCAACAGGTCACACCTCTATACTGTAAAGTCTCTATGCAGAATAGATTGTTATGACATTTGCGTCCATGCATACCGATTGAACATATGGTTTATTATTAAAAATCATTTTTATGTTACTGCCTGTGTTGTACTACTTTCTGTCACATTAAGTAGAATAGATGAATAGAATATAACTTTATTGAACCACAGGGGGGATTAAGGTGCTACAGGTTCATACAGATGTTATTACAGCCTTCTTTTGGTTTAAATCTGCTCATCTAGCGACCATACATTGACCAATTCACTTACCACACCATTACATCATTTAAAATTAAGCAAGAGTTGATTGTACCCATTCCTTGTTTTGTTCCTCTTTTTCATCTTGTAAGGTGTGTTGTTAGCTCTGTTAAATGCCTTTAAATACTTGATTTGACTTCATTGTATCAGTTTGGTAATGGTACTAAAAAGAAAGACTCCTGATCTGAACATTCTAACATAAAGTGCATTTCCCTCTGTCCTAGTGAGAGCTCTTTTCATTCACAATGTCAAAACCACATTCTCCAGACCCTTGCTCCTTCACACAACTATGTAGGCCTCATTTCTCAAACTGAACCTCTTTCCCTGAGAATCATTATATTTTTTTTACTGCAGTCCATAACCTAAACTAAACCAGCCAACATTTCTCCCTTCTCCTCTCCCCTTACTATTCCTCTCACATCTCATCCCTCTCTTCTATCTCCTCTCCTCTCTACCCCCTCCCCTCTCATTTCACCCCTCTACCATATTTTTAATGCTGGCTCATAACCCGCCTGGGCACATACCAGGTTTAAAAACAACTAATCCCTGTGGACAGACGCATGTAACATAACTGGCAACAGACTGTGGGATGCGACGACTAATGAGGAACTTTGTTCCGGTGCACAGATTTTTCGTCACTGATCATTTCGACAAATCACAAATCACAATTTCGCCAAGTTTGGCATCTTTCGGAAGGGGAGGGGATATTTGGCCCATAGCCTGTAACTCTCAAACAGCTCCTCATTCTAGTGTATTTCTAACATGTCTGCCACCAGGACTTAATCAAGCATCTGAAGCAATTATGCAAAATTTTAGTTCAGAATTTTCAAGATTAAAGAACAAGAAGACTGGGTAAACGATTCTTTATTTTTTTTTTATAGATGTTTGAATTTTGAGTTGAGCATCTTTTGTTATTACAAAAGTAGAACATTGCAGGGTGGGGGCAGTCAGCGACTGTTGCTGTAACATTGTACAGTGTCACTGTGACTGTATTGCAGTATGATGCAGTAGTTTGCATACTGGGCTGGATGCTGCACTTTGCTGGCTTGGACTGTGTTGGAATCTGCACTGTGCTCTCTGTGCTGGATAGCTGGTGACATTTTGACGGGGAGAGAGTGTAGATAGCCAGGTAGACATCTGTTGCACGGCTGTGCCAGCTCCCATCCCTCTCCAATCTCCCCGGGATGCTTTCTTCCAGTCAATTAATGCCTAAAGCAAGACTCCGGCCCCTCCCTGGAGTCTGGCACCCCTTCTTTCCCTCCACCTCCCTCTCTTGGTCCACCTGTTCCCTCCTCTCTCACTCAGCTCTTTTCAACCTAGCTTTCTCTCTTTTACCCCTCTCTTTTACCTCTCTCTCTCTCTCTCTCTCTCTCTCTCTCTCTCTCTCTCTCTCTCTCTCTCTCTCTCTCTCTCTCTCTCTCTCTCTCTCTCTCTGTGTGTGTCTAGATGGAATTAGTATTTGTTGTCCTGGCAACTGGACCTTTTTTGGAACACCATTATTTTTGTCTTACTGAGATTTACTGTCAGATCCCAGGTTTGACAGAATCTGTACAGAAGATCTAGGTGCTGCTGTAGGCCCTTTTTGGTTGGGGACAGAAGCACCAGATCATCAGCAAACAGTAGATATTTAACTTCAGATTCTAGTAGGGTGAGGCCGGGTGCTGCAGACTGTTCTAGTGCCCTCGCCAATTCGTTGATATAGAGTGCATTCGGAAAGTATTCAGACCCCTTGACTTTTTCCACATTTTGTTACATTACAGCCTTATTCTAAAATGAATTTAAAAAAATTAAATCCTCATCAATCTACACACAATACCCACATACTGACAAAGCGAAAACAGGTTTTTAGAAATCTTTGCTAATTTAGAAAAAATTTAAAACAAAAATACCTTATTTACATAAGTAGTCAGACCCTTTGCTATGCGAATCAAAATTGAGCTCAGGTGCATCCTGTTTCCCTTGATCATCCTTGAGATGTTTCTACAACTTGATTGGAGTCCACCTGTGAAAATTCAATTGATTGGAAATGATTTGGAAAGGCACACACCTGTCTATATAAGGTCCCACAGTTGACAGTGCATGTCAAAGCAACAACCAAGCCATGAGGTCGAAGGAATTGTCTGTAGAGCTCCGAGACAGGATTGTGTCGAGGAACAGATCTGGGGCAGGGTACCAAAACATTTCTGCAGCATTGAAGGTCCCCAAGAACACAGTGGCCTCCATCATCTTTAAATGGAAGAAGTTTGGAACCACCAAGACACTTCCTAGAGCTGGCCGCCCGGCCAAACTGAGCAATCGGGGGAGAAGGGCTTTGGTCAGGGAGATGACCAAGAACCCGATGGTCACTCTGACAGAGCTCCAGAGTTCCTCTGTGGAGATGGGAGAACCTTTCAGAAGGACAACCATCTCTGCAGTACTCCACCAAGCAGGCCTTTATGGTGGCCAGACAGAAGCCACTCCTCAGTAAAAGGTACATGACAGCCCACTTGTAGTTTGCCAAAAGGCACCTAAATGACTCTCAGACCATGTCTGATGAAACCAAGATTGAACTCTTGGGCCTGAATGCCAAGCGTCACGTCTGAAGGAAACCTGGCACCATCCCTAAGGTGAAGCATGGGGGTGGCAGCATCATGCTGTGGGGATGTTTTTCAGCAGCAGGGAGACTAGTCAGGATCGAGGGAAAGATGAATGGAGCAAAGTATAGAGAGATCCGTGATGAAAACCGGCTCCAGAGTGCTCAGGACCTCAGACTTGGGTGAAGGTTCACCTTCCAGCAGGACAACGACCTTAAGCACACAGCCAATATAACGCAGGAGTGCCTTTGGGACGAGTCTCTAAATGTCATTGAGTGGCCCAGCCAGAACCCAGACTTGAACATCTCTGGAGAGACCTGAAAATAGCTGTGCAGCGACGCTCCCCATCCAACCTAACAGAGCTTGAGATGATCAGCAGAGAAGAATGGGAGAAACTCTCCAAATACAGGTGTGCCAAGCTTGTAGCGTCATACCCAAGAAGACTCAAGGCTGTAATCACTGCCAAAGGCGCTTCAACAAAGTACTGAGTAAAGGGTCTGAATACTTATATAAATGTGATATTTCCGTTTTTATTTATTTATAAATGTGCAATAATCAAATACTTTTTTCCCTCACTGTATGTTGAAGAGGGTGGGGATTAAACTGCATCCCTGTCTCACCCCACGGCCCTGTGGAAAGAAAAGTGTGTGTTTTTTGCCAATTTTAACCGCACACTTGTTGTTTGTGTACATGGATTTCATAATGTCGTGTATATTTTTCCCCCAACCCCACTTTCCATCGATTTGTATAGCAGACCCTCATGCCAAATTGAGTCAAAAGGTTTTTTGAAATCAACAAAGCATGAGAAGACTTTGCCTTTGTTTTGGTTTGTCAATTAGGGAGAGTACGTGGTCTGTCATACGGTAATAAGCCAATTTGACATTTGCTCAGTACATTGTTTTCACTGAAGAAATGAACTAGTCTGCTGTTAATGATAATGCCTTGGATTATCCCAAGGTTGCTGTTGACGCATATCCCACGGTAGTTATTGGGGTCAAATTTGTCTCCACTTTTGTGGATTGGGGTGATCATTTTACATTTACATTTTTAGTCATTTAGCAGACGCTCTTATCCAGAGCGACTTACAGTTAGTGAAAACATATTTTTTTTATACTGGCCCCCCTGAGCTGCATCCCTGCCGGCCATTCCCTCCCCTACCCTGGACGAATTGTGCGCCGCCCATGAGTCTCCCGGTCGCGGCCGGCTGCGACAAGGCCTGGATTCGAACCAGGATCTCTAGTGGCACAGTTAGCACTGCGATGCAGTGCCTTAGACCACTGCGCCACTCAGGAGTCTTTGGTCAGTCCTTGGTTCCAAATATTGGGGAAGATGCCAGAGCTGAGGATGATGTTAAAGAGTTTAAGTATAGCCAATTGGAATTTATGGTCTGTATATTTTATCATATCATTTAGGATACCATCAACACCACAGGCCTTTTTGGGTTGGAGGGTTTGTATTTTGTCCTGTAGTTCATTCAATGTAATTGGAGAATCCAGTGGGTTCTGGTAGTCTTTAATGGTTGATTCTAAGATTTGTATTTGATCATGTATATGTTTTCGCTATTTGTTCTTTGTTATAGAGCCAAAAAGATCAGAGAAGTAGTTTATCCATACATCTCTGTTTTGGATAGATAACTCTTCGTGTTGTTGTTTGTTTAGTGTTTTCCAATTTTCCCAGAAGTGGTTAGAACTTATGGATTCGTCAATTACATTGAGCTGATTTCTGACGTGCCGTTCCTTCTTTTTCCGTAGTGTATTTCTGTATTGTTTTAGTGATTCACCATAGTGAAGGCGTAGGCTCAGGTTTTCTGGGTCTCTATGTTTTTGTTTGGAAAGGTTTCTCAATTTCTTTCTTAGGATTTTGCAATCTTCATCAAACCATTTGTCAATGTTGTTAATTTTCTAAGGTTGTCTGCTTGAAATGTTCCAATTTGATAGGGAAGCTGAGAGGTAAAATATACTGTTTAGGTTTTCTACTGCCAAGTTTACACCTTCACTATTACAGTGAAACGTTTTGTCCAGGAAGTTGTCTAGAAGGGATTGAATTTGTTGTTACCTAATTGCTTTTTGGTGGGTTTCTACAATACTTTCCTTCCATCTATAGAATTTCTTAATATTATGCAGTTCCTTTAGCTTTGATACCTCATGATTGAGTATTGCTCTCTTCAAGTAGACTGTGATTTTGCTGTGATCTGATAGGGATGTCAGTGGGCTGACTGTGAACGCTCTGAGAGACTCTGGGTTGAGGTCAGTGCTAAAGTAATCTACAGTACTACTGCCAAGGGATGAGCTGTAGGTGTACCTACCGGAAGAGTCCCTCAATGCCTACCATTGACTAAGTACAGACCCAGCGTGTGACAGAGCTGCAGGAGTTGTGACTAGTTTTGTTGGTTGTTTTGTCCTAGTTGTGTCTAGGGGGGCATATTTGGGAGGGAATGCTGTCACCTCCAGCTAGGTGTTTGTCCCTGTGTGTGCTGAGAGTGTCACATTCTTGTCCAGTTCTGGAATTTAGGTCGCCACAGACTAGTACATATCCCTGGGCCTGGAAATTGTTGATCTCCCCTTCTAGGATGGAGAAGTTGTCATCAATAAAGTATGGGGATTCTATTGGTGGGATATAGGTAGCACACAAGGTCATTTTTCTCTGTTAAGATAATTTCCTTATTAATATCTAGCCAGATGTATAATGTTCCTGTTTTGACTCATTTAATAGTGGGTTAGGTCTGCTCTATACCAAATTATCATACCCCCTGAGTCTCATCCCTGTTTCACACCTGGTAGTTTGGTGGATGGGACTACCAGCTCTTTGTAAGCTAGAGGGCAAGCAATGGGTCCATCTCCTCTATACCATGTTTCTCGTAGGATGACAATATCTGTATTTCCAATTTCTTTGATGAAGTCTGGGTTCCTGATTTTTAGGCCAAAGGCAGATGACCTCAGACCTCGTATATATTCCAGGATGAGATAGTAAAAGCTTTGTGTTCCAAAGTGTCTAGTGTTGTTTTCAAGGGGTTTAGGCCCGGACCATTACAGTAGGTGTGAGCTGAGCATGTTGAGCATCTGATACCTCTTTGGTCGCAGGATGGGTCTTGGGCGGATATATTAGTGGGGGTTGGGCCTGTTGCTCTGCTCACGGCCTGGGCAGTCATGTTGAGGTCCTTGCAGGGGGTGGGGGGCACTAGGGAGGGGGCATAAGGGGCATAGGTCTGATCTGGGGGGGGGCTATATAGGGTGTGGCCAGGGTTTGTTTGGCGGGGTCTCGGCTGGTTGGGGTGGGGATTTGGCTGGTGATGCTGTGGTCTGTGTTTAGGTCCTCTTGGCGTGGGTTCTCTCTGTGCAGGTCCTTCGGGAGGGGGTCTAGCAGGTCTGGGTGGGTGTCTTGCTGGCCTCGGCGGGGTGTCCGTTGCTTTGTTGATCCTGTGTGAGGTTCTGGGGCTGTGGTTCAGGGTGACGTCCTTCAGGGTCCTGGCAAAAATTGGGACTTATGCCTTGTAGAGGTGGACCTGGTGGTAAAGGCTGTTCAAGTCCAGGGTGGAGTGGTGGGCCAGGTAGACATTAGGTTTTATGGCACTGTCCCAGGAAATGCTTGCATTTACCTGCTGTATGGTGGGAGGGTGAATGTCTTTCTGTCTCTCTCTCCCTCTCTCCCTCTCTCTGTCTTTCTCTATGTATGTACAGTGGGGGAAAAAGGATTTAGTCAGCCACCAATTGTGCAAGTTCTCCCACTTAAAAAGATGAGAGAGGCCTGTAATTTTCATCATAGGTACACGTCAACTATGACAGACAAATTGAGATTTTTTTTCTCCAGAAAATCACATTGTAGGATTTTTTAATATTTTATTTGCAAATGATGGTGGAAAATAAGTATTTGGTCACCTACAAACAAGCAAGATTTCTGGCTCTCACAGACCTGTAACTTCTTCTTTAAGAGGCTCCTCTGTCCTCCACTCGTTACCTGTATTAATGGCACCTGTTTGAACTTGTTATCAGTATAAAAGACACCTGTCCACAACCTCAAACAGTCACACTCCAAACTCCACTATGGCCAAGACCAGAGAGCTGTCAAAGGACACCAGAAACAAAATTGTAGACCTGCACCAGGCTGGGAAGACTGAATCTGCAATAGGTAAGCAGCTTGGTTTGAAGAAATCAACTGTGGGAGCAATTATTAGGAAATGGAAGACATACAAGACCACTGATAATCTCCCTCGATCTGGGGCTCCACGCAAGATCTCACCCCGTGGGGTCAAAATGATCACAAGAACGGTGAGCAAAAAATCCCAGAACATCACGGGGGACCTAGTGAATGACCTGCAGAGAGCTGGGACCAAAGTAACAAAGCCTACCATCAGTAACACACTACGCCGCCAGGGACTCAAATCCTGCAGTGCCAGACGTGTCCCCCTGCTTAAGCCAGTACATGTCCAGGCCCGTCTGAAGTTTGCTAGAGTGCATTTGGATGATCCAGAAGAGGATTGGGAGAATGTCATATGGTCAGATGAAACCAAAATAGAACTTTTTGGTAAAAACTCAACTCGTCGTGTTTGGAGGACAAAGAATGCTGAGTTGCATCCAAAGAACACCATACCTACTGTGAAGCATGGGGGTGGAAACATCATGCTTTGGGGCTGTTTTTCTGCAAAGGGACCAGGATGACTGATCCGTGTAAAGGAAAGAATGAATGGGGCCATGTATTGTGAGATTTTGAGTGAAAACCTCCTTCCATCAGCAAGGGCATTGAAGATGAAACGTGGCTGGGTCTTTCAACATGACAATGATCCCAAACACACTGCCCGGGCAACGAAGGAGTGGCTTCGTAAGAAGCATTTCAAGGTCCTGGAGTGGCCTAGCCAGTCTCCAGATCTCACCCCCTTAGAAAATCATTGGAGGGAGTTGAAAGTCTGTGTTGCCCAGCGACAGCCCCAAAACATCACTGCTCTAGAGGAGATCTGCATGGAGGAATGGGCCAAAATACCAGCAACAGTGTGTGAAAACCTTGTGAAGACTTACAGAAAACTTTTGACCTGTGTCATTGCCAACAAAGGGTATATAACAAAGTATTGAGAAACATTTGTTATTGACCAAATACTTATTTTCCACCATAATTTGCAAATAAATTCATTAAAAATCCTACAATGTGATTTTCTGGAGAAAAAAAATCTCATTTTGTCTGTCATAGTTGACGTGTACCTATGATGAAAATTACAGGTCTCTCTCATCTTTTTAAGTGGGAGAACTTGCACAATTGGTGGCTGACTAAATACTTTTTTTCCTCACTGTATGTATGTATGTATCTCTCTCTCTCTGTCTCTCTCTTTTTCCCCTCTGTCTCTCTCTCTCTCTCCCTCTCTTTCTCTCTGTCTCTGCTTCAGTGACACCATCCTATGGCAATTACTGTATATGTTTTTTCCTCTTCACACAAGGGTCTTGCTTTAATGGGAAGGGGGGGGGGTGCATGTGTAAAGGTTAACGTTAAAGGTTAACGTTAATCTCACGTCCTCGCTCTCATTATTTATTTAAAGGTCCAATGCAGCCATTTTTATCTCAATATCAAATCATTTCTGGGTAACAATTAAGTACCTTACTGTCAGGGGTGCTGAAGGTGGGTGTGGTGCAGGAATCAAGCGCAGGACGCAGAAGCTAAGTCCAAAAGACTTTAGTGAGTTATTCACGTAGTACACGAGAACAATAAGCCCGGAGGCGAAATAAGGGCGCACACAGGCGTCAAACAAAAGGCGCACTAACATGTGCGAAAACCTCTCCAAACAACGGAGGGAAGATACGTAGCTCAGAACACCAAACAGAGGAGCAATCACACACAACACCATACACACACAACGAGAACTAAATAGGACACTAATGAGGACTAACTAGACACAGGTGTACAACATCAAGACAAAACCAAACGAACATGAAACATAGATCGGTGGCAGCTAGTACTCGGGGACGACGACCACCGAAACCTGCCCGAAAAAGGAGGGGGAGCAGCCCCCGGCCGAAACCATGACAGTACCCCCTTGACGCGCGGCTCCAGCCGTGCGCCGACCCGGCCTCGGGGACGACCAGGAGGGCGCGGAGCAGGGCGCGCGGGATGGTCCCGGTGGAACTCCGACAGGAGAGATGGGTCTAGGATGTCCCTCCGCGGCACCCAGCACCGCTCCTCCGGGCCGTACCCTCCCACTCCACGAGATACTGGAGACCCCCATCCGGCGTCTTGAGTCCAAGATGGACCGAACGGTGTACGCCGGAGCCCCTCGATGTCCAGTGGGGGCGGGGGAGTCTCTCCTATCTCACCTTCCTGGAGTGGACCAGCTACCACCGGCCTGAGAAGAGACACATGGAACGAGGGGTTAATATTCTTATATTCAACAGGCAGATGTAACCTATAACACACCTCATTCAATCTTCTCAGGACTTTAAAAGGCCCCTACAAACCGCCGACCCAGCTTCCGGCAGGGCAGGCGGAGGGGTAGGTTTCTGGTAGAGAGCCAGACTCGATCTCCGGGTGCGTACACCGCCCCTCACTGCGGTGGAGATCGGGCGCGCCTTTGTGACGACGGATGGCCCGCTGCAGGTGGACGTGTGCAGCGTTCCACGTCTCCTCCGAGCGCCTCATCCAATCATCCACTGCAGGGGCCTCGATCTGGCTCTGCTGCCAAGGTGCCAGAACCGGCTGGTAACCTAACACACATTGGAAGGGGGTTAGGTTGGTAGAGGAGTGGCGGAGAGAGTTCTGGGCCATCTCGGCCCAGGGAATGTACTGAGCCCACTCCTCAGGCCGGTCCTGGCAATACGACCTCAGAAACCTACCCACATCCTGGTTGACTCGTTCTACCTGCCCGTTACTCTCCGGGTGGTACCCTGAGGTAAGGCTCACCGAGACAGCCCCAAACGCTCCATGAACGCTCTCCATACTCGGGAGGTAAACTGGGGGCCTCGATCAGACACTATATCCTCGGGTACCCCGTAATGCCGGAAGACGTGGGTAAATAGTGCCTCTGCGGTTTGTAGGGCAGTAGGAAGACCCGACATAGGGAGAAGATGACAGGCCTTAGAGAACCGGTCCACAACGACCAGGATGGTGGTATTACCCTGAGAGAGGGGAAGGTCACAAAATCCACCGAGAGGTGGGACCATGGTCGTTGTGGAACGGGCAGGGGTTGTAACTTACCCCTGGGCAGGTGTCTGGGCGCCTTACACTGGGCGCACACCGAGCAGGAGGAGACATAAACCCTCACATCCCTGGCTAACGTGGGCCACCAGTATTTAGTGCTAAGACAATGCACTGTCCGGCCAATACCCGGATGTCCAGATGAGGGTGACGTGTGAGCCCAGTAAATGAGTCGATCCCGAATCTCGAGCGGAACGTACTTCCGACCTTTAGGACACTGTGGAGGACTGGGGTCGGTACGCAACGCTCGCTCGATTTCGGCATCGACCTCCCACACCACCGGTGCCACAAGACAAGACTCCGGTAGTATGGGGAGTAGGCTCAACGGACCTCTCCTCCGTGTCATACCGCCGGGACAGCGATCTGCCTTACCATTCTGGGACCCAGGGATGTACGTGATTTTAAATACGAACCTGGCGAGAAACATACTCCATCGAGCCTGGCGAGGGTTCAGTCTCTCGCTGCCCGGATGTACTCCAGGTTCCGATGGTCAGTCAAAATGAGGAAAGGGTGTTGAGCCCCTCAAGCCAATGCCTCCACACCTTAAGGGCCTGAACTACAGCTAACAGCTCCCTGTCCCCGACGTCATAATTACGCTCCGCCGGGCTGAGCTTTTTAGAGTAAAAAGCACAGGGGCGGAGTTTAGGTGGCGTGCCGGACCGTTGAGAGTACGGCCCCTATACCCGGCCTCAGACGCGTCCACCTCGACCTGAAAGGGTAATGCGGGGTCCGGATGCGCCAGCACCGGGCCGACGTAAACAGGTCCTTCAGTCTCCTAAAGGCCCTGTCCGCATCAGCTGACCACTGCAAGCGCACCCGACCCCCTTTCAGAAGGGGACGTGATGGGAGCTGCCACCTGTCCAAAACCCCGGATAAACCTCCGGTAGTAATTCGCAAAGCCCAAGAACTGCTGCACCTCTTTGACAGTGGTTGGGGTTTGCCAATTACGCACAGCTGACACACGAACTACCTCCATTCTCACCCCTGACGCGGACAACCGATAACCCAAAAAGGAGACCGACTCCTGGAAAAACAGATATTTCTCTGCCTTGACATATAGGTCGTGCTTCAACAGCCTCCTCAATACACAACGCACCAGGGCTATATGCTCGGCTCGGGTAGACGAGTACACTAGAATGTCATCAATGTACACGACCACCCCTTGCCCCTGCATATCCCGGAAAATGTCATCTACGAAGGATTGGAAGACTGATGGAGCATTCATCAACCCATATGGCATGACGAGATACTCGAAATGACCTGACGTGGTACTAAACGCTGTTTTCCATTCGTCGCCCTCCCTAATGCGCACCCAAGTTACAGTGGGGAAAAAAGTATTTAGTCAGCCACCAATTGTGCAAGTTCTCCCACTTAAAAAGATGAGAGAGGCCTGTAATTTTCATCATAGGTACACGTCAACTATGACAGACAAAATAAGGGAAAAAAATCCAGAAAATCACATTGTAGGATTTTTAATGAATTTATTTGCAAATTATGGTGGAAAATAAGTATTTGGTCACCTACAAACAAGCAAGATTTCTGGCTCTCACAGACCTGTAACTTCTTATTTAAGAGGCTCCTCTGTCCTCCACTCGTTACCTGTATTAATGGCACCTGTTTGAACTTGTTATCAGTATAAAAGACACCTGTCCACAACCTCAAACAGTCACACTCCAAACTCCACTATGGCCAAGACCAAAGAGCTGTCAAAGGACACCAGAAACAAAATTGTAGACCTACACCAGGCTGGGAAGACTGAATCTGCAATAGGTAAGCAGCTTGGTTTGAAGAAATCAACTGTGGGAGCAATTATTAGGAAATGGAAGACATACAAGACCACTGATAATCTCCCTCGATCTGGGGCTCCACGCAAGATCTCACCCTGTGGGGTCAAAATGATCACAAGAACGGTGAGCAAAAATCCCAGAACCACACGGGGGGACCTAGAGAATGACCTGCAGAGAGCTGGGACCAAAGTAACAAAGCCTACCATCAGTAACACACTACGCCGCCAGGGACTCAAAACCTGCAGTGCCAGACGTGTCCCCCTGCTTAAGCCAGTACATGTCCAGGCCCGTCTGAAGTTAACTAGAGTGCATTTGGATGATCCAGAAGAGGATTGGGAGAATGTCATATGGTCAGATGAAACCAAAATAGAACTTTTTGGTAAAAACTCAACTCGTCGTGTTTGGAGGACAAAGAATGCTGAGTTGCATCATACCTACTGTGAAGCATGGGGGTGGAAACATCATGCTTTGGGGCTGTTTTTCTGCAAAGGGACCAGGATGACTGATCCGTGTAAAGGAAAGAATGAATGGGGCCATGTATCGTGAGATTTTGAGTGAAAACCTCCTTCCATCAGCAAGGGCATTGAAGATGAAACGTGGCTGGGTCTTTCAGTATGTCAATGATCCCAAACATACCGCCCGGGCAATGAAGGAGTGGCTTCGTAAGAAGCATTTCAAGGTCCTGGAGTGGCCTAGCCAGTCTCCAGATCTCAACCCCATAGAAAATCTTTGGAGGGAGTTGAAAGTCCGTGTTGCCCAGCGACAGCCCCAAAACATCACTGCTCTAGAGGAGATCTGCATGGAGGAATGGGCCAAAATACCAGCAACAGTGTGTGAAAACCTTGTGAAGACTTACAGAAAACGTTTGACCTGTGTCATTGCCAACAAAGGGTATATAACAAAATATTGAGAAACTTTTGTTATTGACCAAATACTTATTGTCCACCATAATTTGCAAATAAATTCATTAAAAATCCTACAATGTGATTTTCTGGATTTTTTTTCCTCATTTTGTCTGTCATAGTTGACGTGTACCTATGATGAAAATTACAGGCCTCTCTCATCTTTTTAAGTGGGAGAACTTGCACAATTGGTGGCTGACTAAATACTTTTTTCCCCCACTGTATACGCGCTCCTGAGATCCAGTTTTGTGAAAAACCGCGCTCCATGCAATGACTCCGTCATGGTCACAATCAGAGGGAGTGGATAACTGTATTTCACAGTAATCTGATTGAGACCACGGTAATCGATGCACGGGCGCAACCCTCCATCTTTTTTCTTCACAAAAAAGAAGCTTGAGGAGGCGGGAGAAGTGGAGGGCCGAATGTATCCCTGTCTCAAAGATTCGGCTATGTAAGTTTCCATAGCTTTTCTCTCCTCTTGAGACAAAGGATACACGTGGCTCCGTGGGAGCACTGCTCCTGCCTGGAGATCAATCACACAATCCCCCTGTCTATGAGGAGGCAACTGCGTCGCCCTAGCTTTACTAAACACGAGAGCTAAATCCCCATATTCAGGCGGAATGTGCAGTGCGGGCACTTGGTTTGGACTTTCCACCGAAGTCGCCCCTACGGAAACACCCAGACATCGCCCCTCACACTGAGCAGACCACCCATTGAGAGCTCTCTCTCTGTTGCCACGAAATAGCAGGGTTATGGGTGCTTAACCAGGGAATTCCCAGCACCACCGGGTACGCAGGAGAGTCGATCAGATACAACTGTATAGTCTCTTCATGACCCCCTGCGCACACATCCTAAGTGGTGCTGTGACTTCCTAATCAACCCCGACCCCAACGGGCGGCTATCTAAAGCATGAACGGGAAAAGGCTTGTCAACAGGTAGGAGAGGGATCCCTAAATCTAAACAAAACTTCCGATCAACAAAATTCCCAGCTGCGCCTGAATCTACTAGCGCCTTATGCTGGGAATGAGGTGCAACCTGTGGAAAACAAACAGGTATACAAAAGTGCGCAACAGAGAGCTCTGGGTAAGTGGGGCGTCTACTCACCTGGGAAGGCTCCCCAGCACCTGGCCGCAGTGTGCCCTCCACGACCACACTTGGTGCAGGGGACAGGCCCCCTCGGGCTCCTCCTCCTCCTTTCTCTAGCGCCAGCACCCCCGAGCTCCATAGGGCTCGGCTCGGAGGTGCCGGAGGGTGGAATGGACGGACCCCACTCGGGACTCGGGAAATTCGTGTCCCTGCAGGCCAACTCACGTTGAACGTCCTCCCGTAGGCTACATCGAAAATGGTCGATGAGGGCCCGTTCATTCCACCCTGCGTCTGCCGCTAGAGTCCGGAACTCCAGCGCGAACGCCTGTGCGCTCCTCCTCCCCTGTCTCAGGTGGACTAGACGCTCCCCCGCCGCTTTGCCCTCAGGTGGATGGTCGAACACGGCCTTGAAGCGACGGGAGAACTCGGCGTAGGAGATGGTGGTGGCGTCCATCCTCCTCCACTCGGCGTTGGCTCATTCCAACGCCTTGCCCGTGAGACAGGAGATGAGGGCGGAAACGCTCTCGTGTCCCGAGGGCACCGGGTAGAGCTCCACCTGCAGGAGGAACCCCTGACACCCGGCAGCTGTTCCGTCATACGCCCTCGGGAGCGAGAGCCGAATCCCACTGCGTTCCGGACCTGGGACTGGTGGATCGGCCGATGGGGGTGGCAGGGTAGGTGGAGGTGTGGGTACCCCTCTGGACTCCCATCGGTGCAGGGTGTTGAAGACGTCCTGTAGAGCGGTCCCCAGTTGTCGTATCTGGTCATCCTGGCCGCGGACATGCTCCTCCAGCGACTCAGGCGTGACTGTTGCTCCTGCTGATTCCATTCATTAAGGTGTGTGATTCTGTCAGGGGTGCTGAAGGTGGGTGTGGTGCAGGAATCAAGCGCAGGACGAAAAAGCTAAGTCCAAAAGACTTTAGTGAGTTATTCACGTAGTACACGAGAACAATAAGCCCGGAGGCGAAATAAGGGCGCACACAGGCGTCAAACAAAAGGCGCACTAACATGTGTGAAAACCTCTCCAAACAACGGAGGGAAGATACGTAGCTCAGAACACCAAACAGAGGAGCAATCACACACAACACCATACACACACAACGAGAACTAAATAGGACACTAATGAGGACTAACTAGACACAGGTGTACAACATCAAGACAAAACCAAACGAACATGAAACATAGATCGGTGGCAGCTAGTACTCCGGGGACGACGACCGCCGAAACCTGCCCGAACAAGGAGGAGGAGCAGCCTCGGCCGAAACCGTGACACTTACTCTGATTGTTTTCAATGTTTTTTGGGGGGGGGGTTTATAAACAAAAATTGCTTCTTAGCAAAGAGCAGTTTTTCAAGCAATAATTTTGCTAGGACTGTCTGGGAGTGGTCTGAGTAGAGAGGGAGAAACTAAAAACTAGCTGTTATTGGCAGAGACTCTTATTGGTCTACTAATTTACCGCCTGGTGATGTCACCAGGCAAGCCAAAAGTCCATCCCACCAAAACAGGCTGAAATTTCAGGCAATCTTTTCAAACAGCTCAACACTAAAAGGCCATTGTCATCATTTTCACAATTTCACAGTATTATTCCAACCTCATAGTGTGGAAATATATTTAAAACACGTTTTTGACTGCACTGGGTTTTGAGTTTCTATCATGTTGCGTTTAGTTCCAATGAGCCAGATTGGACAGATGAAGAGGAAGTGTAATAATTCGTCACAATGCATGAGGAGACATTTCTCAGCTCTCCTGTGCCTCCTGCCTGCCAATCAAAACCCTCGGGGGACGCACCACCGGTACTTGTTGACGTCTGGACAGGTCTAAGTGGGATGTTGTCATGACGCCAAGCGACAGATGCTTGAACGTGTCTATAATAGCAACATGAAGGGCCAGTTAACAGGAAACAATCAGTCTGTCTTGTCAGGTAATGATGAAGAGACAGAGAACAAGACCCTCTCCAACCTACCCCACACTCCTTCTCTCCCTTTGTCTCCCTTTCTATCTCTATCTATATTTATCCCTCACCCTCTCTTCCTTCTCTCGCTCTCTCCCTCCTTCTCTCTCTCCCTCTCTCTCTCTCCCTCCCCTCCCTTCCCTCTCTCTCTCCCTCCTCCTCTCTTCCCTTCCCTCTCTCTCTCCCTCCCCCTCTCTTCCTTTCTCTTTCTCTTTTCCTTTTACTCCCCTTCTCCCACTCTCCTATCAACTGTGATGCCAACAGGAACCCAGACAGTCCAAATAAGCCTCTGGACTAAGGCAGTGGGACCAATAATTAGTTGTATACCCCCTGTTATTGTTGCACAGATGCAATGTAACACAGTATCAAGTCGAATCTCGAGCTAGCTTACCATTTGTATATGACATATCCTGTCTTACGTACAGCTTCCAGGGGAATACAGGCTTGCATGGCAAACATCCAGTCCAGGTGGGGAACTGCAATGCATTTAATTAACATGAGATCAATGGCTTTAAATCATACATGCATTTTATTGGTGCTGAGTGGGTCTGAAGTGATTTATCCAACACACACACACATAACACACACACCGTTTCACTACGGTTCCAGATTTCGATTAACTCCCAGATATGATTGTGTTGTTTAATAATTAAGTCCACAGCGAACATTCAGCACACGGCGACGACACACTGCGCTGCCTCCCAGACTCTGGGACACTTTAAGGCTTTCAGAGTGCTTTATTATTTTGTCTGCAAGCATTTTGGGATTTTATAAAAGTTTAACCCTGAAACGTGAATGGCTTTTTTAGTGTACGTCCCAAATGGCACCCTATTCCCTATATAGTGTGCTACTTTTGACCATTGTGGCAGGTAGCTTAGTGGTTAAGAGCGTTGTGCCAGTAACAGAAAGGTCGCTGGTTCTAATCCCCGAGCCGACTAGGTGAAAATCTGTCGATGTGCCCTTGAGCAAGGTACTTAACCCTAATTGCTCCTGTAAGTCGCTCTGGATAAGAGTGTCTGCTAAATGACAAAAAAAAAGAAAAGAAAAATAATAATTAAAAAAGTACAACAAAAAAAAAAAGTGTAGGGAATAGGGTGTATTTGGGATTCAGCCTTAGTCTCTGTTGTCACTGTACTACTATCCTTGTTTTGTGAAATATCTTATTATCGCCTCATTAGTTTCAATTACAGATACTGATGGTGCTGTGTATCAAGTCCCCCTGGCTGTCCTAATGGTATGGATGGTGATGTGACCTCACATCATTTAGTCCCCCTGGCTGTATTTGCTAATGGTGATGCAGTATAATGCTGTTAAGTTCTCTTCTGCTTTGCTGGTGATGTGATATCATCATAGGGTGATGCCCTCCCACTGACATAAATGTTCAGACATCCATCCTTTCTAGCCTGGATAAAGCAGACTGAAACGTAATGCATTGACGGTGAGTGTTGCATTCAGGCTGCTTTAACCAGGCTATATCTTCTGTGTTCCAGTCAGCTTTAACCAGGCTATATCTTCTGTGTTACAGTCAGCTTTAACCAGGCTATATCTTCTGTGTTCCAGTCAGCTTTAACCAGGCTATATCTACTGTGTTCCAGCCAGCTTTAACCAGGCTATATCTACTGTGTTCCAGTTGGCTTTAACCAGGCTATATCTACTGTGTTCCAGTTGGCTTTAACCAGGCTGGATCTTCTGTGTTCCAGTTGGCTTTAACCAGGCTGGATCTTCTGTGTTCCAGTTGGCTTTAACCAGGCTGGATCTTCTCAGTGTTTCAGGGTCAAAACCATTATTGTTGAGGAAGATGAAAATCTGATGGTTTCTATAGTTTGATTATACTGTAGCCCGCCCTATACTGAGTCTGATATGGAGATTTCAAAGGAGCCTCATTAACACAGATATGTGTGTGTGTTTGTGTGCGTGCTTATGTGCACATGCATGCATGCGTGTGTCCATGTGTGTATTTGTGCGATGGGAGGCATCACAGAGACATCACAGAGCTACTAGCCCTGCCCACAGTCATCTTGGCCTCATTAGGTCTTGATGTTTGCTTCCACTCCAACCCCACTTCTCATTCCCCAACCCCCTTCTGCCACATGAGGACAACCAGGGACCACCAGCCCTGTGGCAGAACCTTGTATCTCATATGCCCATAGGTTACTGTCAGTGAAACTGGGGAAGGGAGACTTACTACTTGTATTAGTGTGAAGTACCCTACCTCTCCATTACACTACAACAATAGAACCTCACTGTCCATCGTCCCTCCCTCTGCTGCTGTTTTGGGACCATCAGGCAGCCTTGTGCCTTTTATCACACCGTAGGTTACTGTGATGTAAATATATGAGGGCCATAGTTACTGTGATGTAAATATATGAGGGCCATGTTTACTGTGATGTAAATATATGAGGGCCATGTTTACTGTGATATAAATATATGAGGGCCATAGTTACTGTGATATAAATATATGAGGGCCATAGTTACTCTGATATAAATATATGAGGGCCATAGTTACTGTGATATAAATATATGATGGTCATAGTTACTGTGATATAAATATGAGGGCCATAGTTACTGTGATATAAATATATGAAGGCCATAGTTACTGTGATATAAATATATGAGGGCCAAAGTTACTGTGATATAAATATATGATGGTCAGAGTTACTGTGATATAAATATGAGGGCCATAGTTACTGTGATATAAATATATGAAGGCCATAGTTACTGTGATTGTCACGAATGTCGGTGGAATGCGGTAGGCCAGAGTCAAGCGCAGGACACAGAATGAGATGAAGAACCAATTTACTGAGTAGTAAAGAAATACAAGGAAAACCCTCCAAAACAACAAAGGAGGAGCAAAACTGTCATGAGCCTCTCACTCCACCGGGTTACCACCTTAATTTTCTTCCACTCTGCTCACCACTCTCTCTACTCAGCCTAACTAGCTCCACCTGTCCCTGCTCTGCTCGGCTCTAATTACTCTGCCAGCTGCGCTGCATTACCCACTAACCTCTCCCAGTATTTATAGCCCTGTCTTTCAGCTCTCCTTTGTCAGATCGTCTGCAAAGCTCACACCCGGAACCTGTTTGCTCGCGCTTCTGGCTCACCCTGGTTTTGTGACCCCGGACCTGCCTGGTTTTTGGATACTCTTCTGCCTCAGGAGATCCAGACCTGCTTCTGCCATTACGACTCCTGACTACTCTTCAATCCCGGTAACTCTGACCAGCCTTCTGCCTTGCTACTACGTATTTTGGATTTCCCTTGAACTGTACTGCTGCCTGGTTTCATTCCGCCCCGTTGTGTCTGTGTTTCCTCCCCCAGGACTTCTGGACCACCAACCACCGGCGTCATCGGACGCATCGCTGCCACTGGGGGAGGCACAGACCCAGCACATCGGACGGGATAACCCCTGGAGCCTTCACTCACTCCCTACATCCCTTTCCCCTTAAGTTTAAATAAACTTTCTGGTGTGACGCAATTGTGGTCCTCTTGTCGTCTGTCTGAATCGTGACAGTACGATCTGACCATCATGGACTCAGCGCACACTTCCCCCGACATGGAAACCGAAGAACCTGAGCAACCCACCGCCATGCTACGCCTGGAACACACTGAGAGAGAGCTAGGCCGCATGAGCGGCGACATCACCTCTCTGCTTCAGGTCGGCCACCAACAGCATCAGCAGTTCCAGCAGCACCAGCAGCAGTCCCAGCAGCAGCAACAACAACTCGCCATGATCATTCAACTCCTCACCAACCTGACCCCAGCCAGTCTGCCCACCAGCCCTGCCCCCGAGTTACCTGCCCCGGTCATTGCAGCCGCTGCTCGGAACCCAAGATTGGAAACCCCGAGCGGTTCAACGGCGATTCAACCCAGGTCCGGCCATTCCTGACTAGCTGCCGACTTCAGTTCTCCTTGCAGCCAAGGACCTTCGCCACGGAGGGGGCTAAAGTTGGGTATGCCATCACTCACCTGACGGGCCGAGCTCGACTCTGGGGAACAGCAGAGTTCGAACGTCAAACCCCCGCATGTGCAACCTTCGACCGGTTTGCCGAGGAGATGCTGAAGGTGTTTGACCTGGATTCACCAACCGCAGAGGCGTCTCGTGAACTGTTCAGTATTCGACAAGGCAGACGTACAGTCGCAGACCATTCCATCGACTTCCGAACCCTGGCTAGACGAAGTTCTTGGAACACACCATCGTTGGTGGACGCGTTCTTCCATAGTTTGGCTGACTATATCAGGGACGAGTTGGTCTCCCATGAACTGCCTTCCACTCTTGATGAAGCCATCGCACTGACTGTCAGGATCGACAGAAGGATACAGACCCGTCGTCGTGAGAGGGGGCGCCAAGGTCCACCTACTACCGGCATTCGGAGAGATCCGACTGGGCTCCTGTCATCTACTGCCACTCACCCAGTTCAGCTTGATCAGTCTGAGCCTATGGAGATTGGGCGAGCCTCTCTCACTCCTGCAGAGCGCCAGCGACGCTTCACCTCAAACCTCTGCCTCTATTGTGGAGGTGATGGACATCGTGTGGTAACCTGCCCTTTAAAGGGCCGAAGCTCACCGGGCATAGGGGGAGTCCGGTTGAGTTCAATGACCATCCAGTCCTCCGACCGCAAACCCCTGCTGCAAGTTCACCTCCGCCTCCCTGACTCAACTCACACCCTGGCTGCTCTGGTGGATTCTGGCGCCGAAGCCAACATAATGGACATCAAGCTGGCACGCCAACTGGGACTGGAGAACCTCCGTTTGACACCTCCTATTCCGGCCCGGGCACTGGACGGACACTTACTCGGATCGGTCACTCATGTCACGGCCCCGGTCTCGATGGGTCTGTCCGGAAACCATCAAGAAACTATCCAGTTTCACCTGCTCCCCTCTCCAGGCCAACCCCTCATCCTGGGTTACCCATGGCTCCGCCGGCACAACCTCAGCTCGACTGGGTGACCGGGGTGATCAGGGAGTGGGGAGAGGACTGCCACCGAACCTGCCTGCTTGCCGCCGCACCTACCCCTCGGCCAGTACCTACTAACTCCGCTCCTGACCCCTCCAAGGACCCTGTGTCGATTCTGCCAAGTCCCTGCATCGTTGCAGCTCTGACCTGGGCTGTTGAGGAACAGGTGCTGGAGGCTCTCCGTAACCAGCCAGGTCCCAGCACTTGCCCAGCTGACCGCCTTTTTGTCCCCGAAGACCTGAGGTCCCAGGTCGTTCAGTGGGGACATGACTCCCGCCTAGCTTGTCACCCTGGCTCCACCCGCACGTACAACCTGCTCGCCCAGAGGTTCTGGTGGCCCTCTCTGAGGAAGGATGTACGGGAATTCGTCCAAGCCTGCCCCATCTGCAACCAACACAAGTCGTCCTGCCAGCCCCCAGCCGGATTGCTGCAGCCCCTGCCTGTGCCCAGGAGTCCGCTGGTCCCTGCTGCGCCTTGTCCTCCTCCTCCACGGCTCGTCGATGGTGGTCTGGTTTACACCGTCCGCCGCCTGCTTCGGTCCAGACGGAGGGGTAGGGGTCTCCAGTACCTCATTGACTGGGAGGGCTATGGACCTGAGGAAAGGACCTGGGTGCCAGCTAGTCGGATTGTGGATAGGACTCTCATCACCGCTTTCACCAACGGCATCCTGATCAACCTGCAATCCGTAGGGGCCGCCCCAGAGGGGTCTCTAACCGTCCTGCCCGCTCGGCTTCCTGTCCTGTGCCTGATCCGGTCTCGGGACCTGTCCCATCTCCCGACCACGGCCCTCCGGCTTCCTCCGAGGATGAGGACGTTCACTCGGACCGTTCGGAGGAGTTCTAGCCCTCCTCCGGCTCCCCTCCTCCCGCCCGGCGTGGTGTTGCTCTTGGGACTTCTGGGGCCGTCCCTTGGGGGGTTCTGTCATGAGCCTCTCTCACTCCACCGGGTTACCACCTTAATTTTCTTCCACTCTGCTCACCACTCTCTCTACTCAGCCTAACTAGCTCCACCTGTCCCTGCTCTGCTCGGCTCTAATTACTCTGCCAGCTGCGCTGCATTACCCACTAACCTCTCCCAGTATTTATAGCCCTGTCTTTCAGCTCTCCTTTGTCAGATCGTCTGCAAAGCTCACACCCGAACCTGTTTGCTCGCGCTTCTGGCTCACCCTGGTTTTGTGACCCCGGACCTGCCTGGTTTTTGGATACTCTTCTGCCTCAGGAGATCCAGACCTGCTTCTGCCATTACGACTCCTGACTACTCTTCAATCCCGGTAACTCTGACCAGCCTTCTGCCTTGCTACTACGTATTTTGGATTTCCCTTGAACTGTACTGCTGCCTGGTTTCATTCCGCCCCGTTGTGTCTGTGTTTCCTCCCCCAGGACTTCTGGACCACCAACCACCGGCGTCATCGGACGCATCGCTGCCACTGGGGGGAGGCACAGACCCAGCACATCGGACGGGATAACCCCTGGAGCCTTCACTCACTCCCTACATCCCTTTCCCCTTAAGTTTAAATAAACTTTCTGGTGTGACGCAATTGTGGTCCTCTTGTCGTCTGTCTGAATCGTGACAAAAACCCGCTCACACTAATGACACTCGTACATAATATAAACACGCACACCAAACAGTGGACATGTACAGGTTAAATAGGCAGACAAACTAACATAATGGGGAACAGGTGCGCAACAACAGACAACAATCAAGTGAACATAGAAACATCTAACATAGAGTGGCAGCAGCTAGTACTCCGGTGACGACGAATGCCGAAGCCTGCCCGAGCCAGAAGGAAGGGCAGTCTCGGCAGAATCCGTAACAGTGATATAAATATATGAGGGTCATAGTTACTGTGATATAAATATATGAGGGCCATAGTTACAGTGATATAAATATGAGGCATTTGAGTCTGAGGCAGTGATTCTCAAGTCTTGGCGTATGTGCCTTAGGTTAATGTCAGTTTTACTGTAATAGACTGGGAAAGGGAGCCCCAGACACTTACTAATAATACCAGTCTTGTACTCAAGTCATGGGTCAGGACCGAAATTGGGGTCGCGAGTGGTTTAAAAAAAGGTTGCAGACCTGTTTCTAAGAATATATATCTTGTAGAATATTTCAAGTTTCGAGGATCAGCGGCAACCACAACATTGATTCAATAATCCCTCTGTAGCCACCAAGGTTATTATAGTTGAGCTCCAATGGATTTGGACTGCAAATTACTCACGACTCCATAAGCCACACCTCTTTATTCTCTACCTCCTAAATGATTTTATTGCAGTCGAAAGCTGCAATGTGGAAATCTCTAGAATAATACAGATGTAGGATCTTAATTTGATCACTCTCTTGTTGCTGAGAAATGCACACTTGTAGTTCTCTGTCTCTGTCTCTGTCTCTACATCTCTGTCTCTCCCAAGGTTTAAAAAGGTTTTTAAAGTTTGTAATTTCCACTTTAAAATGTCAGACTTGATTTGCCCTAACGAAAAATGTATCATCCCCTACATTATTATTTTCCTGCTATAGAAAACTGGCTCAAATTAGGATCGTACATCTGTATACCTTAATGACTTTGCTCATTTTCGTGCCTTATCACTGAGTGCATAAAAAATGGCACTCTATTACCTACATAGTGTATTACTTTTGACCAGTGCCCATAGGCACTATATAGGGAATAGGGTGCTATTTGGGACACAGCCCCTGAGTGGGCTTTTCACCCTGTTTGTACTTAATACAGACCTCTCTGGTGCTAATCAGCACACAAAGGCAGCCATTTTGGCTAATTACAGGTCTCTGATTTGAATCCTTAATAACAGTAATCAAACTGGCGTTTCTAGTCCAATCACAAACCCAAATCCTCCACTCTGGGCCATGTTTATTAGGCACTAAACGGAAGAAAACTGAAGGAAACAGGGAGAGAACTACCTGGACTTGGCCAATGAGAAACATTCATTTTTGTTCTCTGTTGCAAAAGGTTTTGAACCTTTTTATGTTGTGCGGTGATATCGACACGACTCCAGCAGAAAGGAAGGGTTACCTCCTGAAGACTTTGGTAAAGGCCAGCTACAGTCGTGATTACGGATACAATTGGGATTGCTCCTGGGTTGATGCAAATATTAAAGCAATTATGCAACAGTTTGTGGTTAGGACAGAGAGGCAGAGGGACAATTGTGGTTTTATCATGGCTGTACTGCGATCCTAAATACAAGACGACAGCCGAAGACTCTGTCAAAATGTCTACATAACAGCATTATTTACACCTTATAACCAAAAGTACAAGTCCAGTCCAACCCCAATAGGTTTGGATACTACCTGGTGTGTAATGTAACATAGTGTGTGTCTCTCTGCCCAAAATTGGCCTTAAAACTTGATGTTAATCTTGGGTCTGTCATTGTTCATAAACCCATTCTAATCCTGTCCCAACCCAGTGGGCTGGAACTATTACAGCAAGACATCCGGCACCCTCAGGGGCGCCGCAGGGGAGGTGAGCCCCCACTCAGGGGCGCCGCAGGGGAGGTGAGCACCCACTCAGGGGCGCCGCAGGGGAGGTAGGCCCCCACTCAGGGGCACCGCGGGGAGGTGAGTCCCCAATCAGGGTTTAGGCCGATGTCTGTTCATGTGATGTAATGAACTGAAATTTAGACACACAACACACCTCTCTCTTTTCTGTCTATCCCTGTTCTTTCTCTTTTGAAATCAGTTTCTCTTCCTCACTTCATTCCTGTACATTTTCAGATTTCTTAAAAAAATAATAGAAACGTAAACCCTAACCTACCGTTCTGAGACCTAGCAGAAACGTTCAGCAACTTGTTTCTCTGTCTCTACCTCTCTGTCTCTCCCTCTCTGTCTCTCCCTCTCTGTCTCTCCGTCTCTCCGTCTCTGTCTCTACCTCTGTCTCTCCCTCTCTGTCTCTCCCTCTATCCCTCTCTGTCGCTCCCTCTCTGTCTCTCCCTCTCTGTCTCTCCCTCTCTGTCCCTGCCTCTCTGTCTCTGCCTCTCTCTGTCTCTGTATCTGCCTCTCTGTCTCTCCCTCTCTGTCTCTACCTCTCTGTCTCTACCTCTCTGTCTCTCTGTCTCTGTCTCTACCTCTGTCTCTCCCTCTCTGTCTCTCCCTCTCTCCCTCTCTGTCTCTCCCTCTCTGTCTCTCCCTCTCTGTCTATCCCTCTCTGTCTCTCCCTCTCCCTCTCCCTCTCTCCTCTCTGTCTCTCCCTCTCTGTCTCTCCCTCTCTGTCTCTGCCTCTCTGTCTCTGCCTCTCTGTCTCTACCTCTCTGTCTCTACCTCTCTGTCTCTACCTCTCTGTCTCTACCTCTCTGTCTCTACCTCCCTGTCTCTACCTCCCTGTCTCTACCTCCCTGTCTCTACCTCCCTGTCTCTACCTCTCTGTCTCTGCCTCTCTGTCTCTCCCTCTCTGTCTCTCCCTCTCTGTCTCTCCCTCTCTGTCTCTCCCTCTCTGTCTCTCTGTCTCTACCTCTCTGTCTCTACCTCTCTGTCTCTCTCTGTGTCTCTACCTCTCTGTCTCTACCTCTCTGTCTCTACCTCTCTGTCTCTACCTCTACCTCTCTCTTTTCTCTGTCTATCCCTGTTCTTTCTCTTTTGAAATCAGTTTCTCTTCCTCACTTCATTACTGTACATTTTCAGATTTCTTTAAAAAAATTAGAAACGTAAACCCTAACCTACCGTTCTGAGACCTAGCAGAAACGTTCAGCAACTTGTTTCTCTGTCTCTACCTCTCTCTCTCTACCTCTCTGTCTCTCCCTCTCTGTCTCTACCTCTCTGTCTCTACCTCTCTGTCTCTACCTCTCTGTCTCTACCTCTCTGTCTCTAACTCTCTCTCTCTACCCCTCTGTCTCTACCTCTCTGTCTCTCCCTCTCTGTCTCTACCTCTCTGTCTCTACCTCTCTGTCTCTACCTCTCTGTCTCTACCTCTCTGTCTCTATCTCTCTGTCTCTACCTCTCTGTCTCTACCTCTCTGTCTCTACCTCTCTGTCTCTACCTCTCTGTCTCTACCTCTCTGTCTCTACCTCTCTGTCTCTACCTCTCTGTCTCTACCTCTGTCTCTACCTCTCTGTCTCTCCCTCTCCGTCTCTACCTCTCTGTCTCTACCTCTCTGTCTCTCCCTCTCTGTCTCTCCCTCTCTGTCTCTACCTCTCTGTCTCTACCTCTCTGTCTCTACCTCTCTGTCTCTACCTCTCTGTCTCTACCTCTCTGTCTCTACCTCTCTGTCTCTACCTCTCTGTCTCTGTCTCTCTCTTTTCTCTGTCTATCCCTGTTCTTTCTCTTTTGAAATCAGTTTCTCTTCCTCACCTCATTCCTGTACATTTTCAGATTTCTTTAAAAAAATTAGAAATGTAAACCCTAACCTACCGTTCTGATACCTAGCAGAAACGTTCAGCAACTTGTTTCTCTGTCTCTACTTCGCTGTCTCTACCTCTCTGTCTCTACCTCTCTGTCTAAACCTCTCTCCCTCTCTGTCTCTGTCTCTGTCTCACCCTCTCTCTCTCCCTCTCTGTCTCTCCCTCTCTGTCTCTACCTCTCTGTCTCTACCTCTCTGTCTCTACCTCTCTGTCTCTACCCCTCTGTCTCTACCCCTCTGTCTCTGTCTCTACCTCTCTGTCTCTACCTCTCTGTCTCTACCTCTCTGTCTCTCCCGCTCTGTCTCTCCCTCTCTCTCTCTCTCTCTCTGTCTCTCCCTCTCTCTCTCTGTCTCTCCCTCTCTGTCTCTGTCTCTCTGTCTCTGCCTCTCTGTCTCTACCTCTCTGTCTCTGTGTCTCTGTCTCTACCTCTCTGTCTCTACCCTCTCTGTCTCTCCCTCTCCCGCTCTGTCTCTCCGCTCTGTCTCTCCCTCTCTCTCTCCCTCTCTGTCTCTCCCTCTCTGTCTCTCCCTCTCTGTCTCTCTGTCTCTGCCTCTCTGTCTCTGCCTCTGTCTCTACCTCTCTGTCTCTGTCTCTCTGTCTCTGTCTCTCTGTGTCTACCTCTCTGTGTCTACCTCTCTGTGTCTACCTCTCTGTCTCTACCTCTCTGTCTCTACCTCTCTGTCTCTCCCTCTCTGTCTCTACCTCTCTGTCTCTACCTCTCTGTCTCTACCTCTCTGTCTCTACCTCGCTGTCTCTACCTCTCTGTCTCTACCTCTCTGTCTCTGTCTGTCTCTTTTCTCTGTCTATCCCTGTTCTTTCTCTTTTGAAATCAGTTTCTCTTCCTCACCTAATTCCTGTACATTTTCAGATTTCTTTAAAAAAATTAGAAATGTAAACCCTAACCTACCGTTCTGAGACCTAGCAGAAACGTTCAGCAACTTGTTTCTCTGTCTCTACTTCGCTGTCTCTACATCTCTGTCTCTACCTCTCTGTCTCTCCTCTCTCCCTCTCTGTCTCTCCCTCTCTGTCTCTCCCTCTCTGTCTCTCCCTCTCTGTCTCTCCCTCTCTGTCTCTGCCTCTCTGTCTCTGCCTCTCTGTCTCTGCCTCTCTGTCTCTACCTCTCTGTCTCTACCTCTCTGTCTCTACCTCTCTGTCTCTACCTCCCTGTCTCTACCTCCCTGTCTCTACCTCCTGTCTCTACCTCTGTCTCTCCCTCTCTGTCTCTCCCTCTCTGTCTCTCCCTCTCTGTCTCTCTGTCTCTACCTCTCTGTCTCTACCTCTCTGTCTCTACCTCTCTGTCTCTCTCTGTGTCTCTACCTCTCTGTCTCTACCTCTCTGTCTCTACCTCTCTGTCTCTGTCTCTACCTCTCTCTTTTCTCTGTCTATCCCTGTTCTTTCTCTTTTGAAATCAGTTTCTCTTCCTCACTTCATTCCTGTACATTTTCAGATTTCTTTAAAAAATTAGAAACGTAAACCCTAACCTACCGTTCTGAGACCTAGCAGAAACGTTCAGCAACTTGTTTCTCTGTCTCTACCTCTCTCTCTCTACCTCTCTGTCTCTCCCTCTCTGTCTCTACCTCTCTGTCTCTACCTCTCAGTCTCTACCTCTCAGTCTCTACCTCTCTGTCTCTAACTCTCTGTCTCTACCTCTCTGTCTCTACCTCTCTGTCTCTAACTCTCTCTCTCTGACCCCTCTGTCTCTACCCCTCTGTCTCTACCTCTCTGTCTCTACCTCTCTGTCTCTACCTCTCTGTCTCTACCTCTCTGTCTCTACCTCTCTGTCTCTATCTCTCTGTCTCTACCTCTCTGTCTCTACCTCTCTGTCTCTACCTCTCTGTCTCTACCTCTCTGTCTCTACCTCTCTGTCTCTACCTCTCTGTCTCTGTCTCTCTGTCTCTGTCTCTACCTCTCTGTCTCTACCTCTCTGTCTCTACCTCTCTGTCTCTCCCTCTCCGTCTCTACCTCTCTGTCTCTACCTCTCTGTCTCTCCCTCTCTGTCTCTCCCTCTCTGTCTCTACCTCTCTGTCTCTACCTCTCTGTCTCTACCTCTCTGTCTCTACCTCTCTGTCTCTACCTCTCTGTCTCTACCTCTCTGTCTCTGTCTCTCTCTTTTCTCTGTCTATCCCTGTTCTTTCTCTTTTGAAATCAGTTTCTCTTCCTCACCTCATTCCTGTACATTTTCAGATTTCTTTAAAAAAATTAGAAATGTAAACCCTAACCTACCGTTCTGATACCTAGCAGAAACGTTCAGCAACTTGTTTCTCTGTCTCTACTTCGCTGTCTCTACCTCTCTGTCTCTACCTCTCTGTCTAAACCTCTCTCCCTCTCTGTCTCTGTCTCTGTCTCACCCTCTCTCTCTCCCTCTCTGTCTCTCCCTCTCTGTCTCTACCTCTCTGTCTCTACCTCTCTGTCTCTACCTCTCTGTCTCTACCCCTCTGTCTCTACCCCTCTGTCTCTGTCTCTACCTCTCTGTCTCTACCTCTCTGTCTCTACCTCTCTGTCTCTCCCGCTCTGTCTCTCCCTCTCTCTCTCTCTCTCTCTGTCTCTCCCTCTCTCTCTCTGTCTCTCCCTCTCTGTCTCTGTCTCTCTGTCTCTGCCTCTCTGTCTCTACCTCTCTGTCTCTGTGTCTCTGTCTCTACCTCTCTGTCTCTACCTCTCTCTGTCTCTCCCTCTCCCGCTCTGTCTCTCCCGCTCTGTCTCTCCCTCTCTCTCTCCCTCTCTGTCTCTCCCTCTCTGTCTCTCCCTCTCTGTCTCTCTGTCTCTGCCTCTCTGTCTCTGCCTCTGTCTCTACCTCTCTGTCTCTGTCTCTCTGTCTCTGTCTCTCTGTGTCTACCTCTCTGTGTCTACCTCTCTGTGTCTACCTCTCTGTCTCTACCTCTCTGTCTCTACCTCTCTGTCTCTCCTCTCTGTCTCTACCTCTCTGTCTCTACCTCTCTGTCTCTACCTCTCTGTCTCTACCTCGCTGTCTCTACCTCTCTGTCTCTACCTCTCTGTCTCTGTCTGTCTCTTTTCTCTGTCTATCCCTGTTCTTTCTCTTTTGAAATCAGTTTCTCTTCCTCACCTAATTCCTGTACATTTTCAGATTTCTTTAAAAAAATTAGAAATGTAAACCCTAACCTACCGTTCTGAGACCTAGCAGAAACGTTCAGCAACTTGTTTCTCTGTCTCTACTTCGCTGTCTCTACATCTCTGTCTCTACCTCTCTGTCTCTCCCTCTCTCCCTCTCTGTCTCTCCCTCTCTGTCTCTCCCTCTCTGTCTCTCCCTCTCTGTCTCTCCCTCTCTGTCTCTGCCTCTCTGTCTCTGCCTCTCTGTCTCTGCCTCTCTGTCTCTACCTCTCTGTCTCTACCTCTCTGTCTCTACCTCTCTGTCTCTACCTCCCTGTCTCTACCTCCCTGTCTCTACCTCCCTGTCTCTACCTCTGTCTCTCCCTCTCTGTCTCTCCCTCTCTGTCTCTCCCTCTCTGTCTCTCTGTCTCTACCTCTCTGTCTCTACCTCTCTGTCTCTACCTCTCTGTCTCTCTCTGTGTCTCTACCTCTCTGTCTCTACCTCTCTGTCTCTACCTCTTTGTCTCTGTCTCTACCTCTCTCTTTTCTCTGTCTATCCCTGTTCTTTCTCTTTTGAAATCAGTTTCTCTTCCTCACTTCATTCCTGTACATTTTCAGATTTCTTTAAAAAAATTAGAAACGTAAACCCTAACCTACCGTTCTGAGACCTAGCAGAAACGTTCAGCAACTTGTTTCTCTGTCTCTACCTCTCTCTCTCTACCTCTCTGTCTCTCCCTCTCTGTCTCTACCTCTCTGTCTCTACCTCTCAGTCTCTACCTCTCAGTCTCTACCTCTCTGTCTCTACCTCTCTGTCTCTACCTCTCTGTCTCTACCTCTCTGTCTCTAACTCTCTCTCTCTACCCCTCTGTCTCTACCCCTCTGTCTCTACCTCTCTGTCTCTACCTCTCTGTCTCTACCTCTCTGTCTCTACCTCTCTGTCTCTACCTCTCTGTCTCTATCTCTCTGTCTCTACCTCTCTGTCTCTACCTCTCTGTCTCTACCTCTCTGTCTCTACCTCTCTGTCTCTACCTCTCTGTCTCTGTCTCTCTGTCTCTGTCTCTCTGTCTCTGTCTCTACCTCTCTGTCTCTACCTCTCTGTCTCTACCTCTCCGTCTCTACCTCTCCGTCTCTACCTCTCTGTCTCTACCTCTCTGTCTCTCCCTCTCTGTCTCTCCCTCTCTGTCTCTACCTCTCTGTCTCTACCTCTCTGTCTCTACCTCTCTGTCTCTACCTCTCTGTCTCTACCTCTCTGTCTCTACCTCTCTGTCTCTGTCTCTCTCTTTTCTCTGTCTATCCCTGTTCTTTCTCTTTTGAAATCAGTTTCTCTTCCTCACCTCATTCCTGTACATTTTCAGATTTCTTTAAAAAAATTAGAAATGTAAACCCTAACCTACCGTTCTGAGACCTAGCAGAAACGTTCAGCAACTTGTTTCTCTGTCTCTACTTCGCTGTCTCTACCTCTCTGTCTCTACCTCTCTGTCTAAACCTCTTTCCCTCTCTGTCTCTGTCTCTGTCTCTCCCTCTCTCTCTCCCTCTCTGTCTCTCCCTCTCTGTCTCTACCTCTCTATCTCTACCTCTCTGTCTCTACCTCTCTGTCTCTACCTCTCTGTCTCTACCTCTCTGTCTCTACCCCTCTGTCTCTGTCTCTACCTCTCTGTCTCTACCTCTCTGTCTCTACCTCTCTGTCTCTACCTCTCTGTCTCTCCCTCTCCGTCTCTACCTCTCTGTCTCTACCTCTCTGTCTCTCCCTCTCTGTCTCTCCCTCTCTGTCTCTACCTCTCTGTCTCTACCTCTCTGTCTCTACCTCTCTGTCTCTACCTCTCTGTCTCTACCTCTCTGTCTCTACCTCTCTGTCTCTGTCTCTCTCTTTTCTCTGTCTATCCCTGTTCTTTCTCTTTTGAAATCAGTTTCTCTTCCTCACCTCATTCCTGTACATTTTCAGATTTCTTTAAAAAATTAGAAATGTAACCCTAACCTACCGTTCTGAGACCTAGCAGAAACGTTCAGCAACTTGTTTCTCTGTCTCTACTTCGCTGTCTCTACCTCTCTGTCTCTACCTCTCTGTCTAAACCTCTTTCCCTCTCTGTCTCTGTCTCTGTCTCTCCCTCTCTCTCTCCCTCTCTGTCTCTCCCTCTCTGTCTCTACCTCTCTGTCTCTACCTCTCTGTCTCTACCTCTCTGTCTCTACCTCTCTGTCTCTACCTCTCTGTCTCTACCCCTCTGTCTCTGTCTCTACCTCTCTGTCTCTACCTCTCTGTCTCTACCTCTCTGTCTCTACCGCTCTGTCTCTACCTCTCTGTCTCTCCCGCTCTGTCTCTCCCTCTCTCTCTCTCTCTGTCTCTCCCTCTCTGTCTCTGTCTCTGTCTCTCTGTCTCTGTCTCTCTGTCTCTGCCTCTCTGTCTCTACCTCTCTGTCTCTGTGTCTCTGTCTCTACCTCTCTCTCTCTACCTCTCTCTGTCTCTCCCTCTCCCGCTCTGTCTCTCCCGCTCTGTCTCTCCCTCTCTCTCTCCCTCTCTGTCTCTCCCTCTCTGTCTCTCCCTCTCTGTCTCTCTGTCTCTGCCTCTCTGTCTCTGCCTCTGTCTCTACCTCTCTGTCTCTGTCTCTCTGTCTCTGTCTCTCTGTGTCTACCTCTCTGTGTCTACCTCTCTGTGTCTACCTCTCTGTCTCTCCCTCTCTGTCTCTACCTCTCTGTCTCTCCCTCTCTGTCTCTACCTCTCTGTCTCTACCTCTCTGTCTCTACCTCTCTGTCTCTACCTCGCTGTCTCTACCTCTCTGTCTCTACCTCTCTGTCTCTGTCTCTCTCTTTTCTCTGTCTATCCCTGTTCTTTCTCTTTTGAAATCAGTTTCTCTTCCTCACCTAATTCCTGTACATTTTCAGATTTCTTTAAAAAAATAGAAATGTAAACCCTAACCTACCGTTCTGAGACCTAGCAGAAACGTTCAGCAACTTGTTTCTCTGTCTCTACTTCGCTGTCTCTACCTCTCTGTCTCTACCTCTCTGTCTAAACCTCTCTCCCTCTCTGTCTCTACCTCTCTGTCTCTGTCTCTGTCACTCCCTCTCTCTCTCCCTCTACCTCTCTCTCTGTCTCTCCCTCTCTGTCTCTACCTCTCTGTCTCTACCTCTCTGTCTCTACCTCTCTGTCTCTACCTCTCTGTCTCTACCTCTCTGTCTCTACCTCTCTGTCTCTACCTCTCTGTCTCTCCCTCTCTGTCTCTACCTCTCTGTCTCTACCTCTCTGTCTCTACCTCTCTGTCTCTACCTCTCTGTCTCTACCTCTACCTCTCTGTCTCTGCCTCTCTGTCTCTACCTCTCTGTCTCTACCTCTCTATCTCTGTCTCTACCTCTCTGTCTCTACCTCTCTGTCTCTACCTCTCTGTCTCTACCTCTCTGTCTCTACCTCTCTGTCTCTCCCTCTCTGTCTCTCCCTCTCTGGCTCTACCTCTCTGGCTCTACCTCTCTGTCTCTGTCTCTACCTCTCTGTCTCTACCTCTCTGTCTCTACCTCTCTGTCTCTACCTCTCTGTCCCTACCTCTCTGTCTCTACCTCTCTGTCTCTCCCTCTCTGTCTCTCCCTCTCTGTCTCTACCTCTCTGTCTCTCCCTCTCTGTCTCTCCCTCTCTGTCTCTCCCTCTCTGTCTCTCCCTCTCTGTCTCGCTGTCTCTGTCTCGCTGTCTCTGCCTCTCTGTCTCTACCTCTCTGTCTCTGTCTCTCTGTCTCTACCTCTCTGTCTCTACCTCTCTCTGTCTCTCCCTCTCCCTCTCTGTCTCTCCCTCTACCTCTCTGTGTCTACCTCTCTGTGTCTACCTCTCTGTGTCTACCTCTCTGTGTCTACCTCTCTGTCTCTACCTCTCTCTCTACCTCTACCTCTCTGTCTCTACCTCTCTGTCTCTGTCTCTACCTCTCTGTATCTACATCTCTCTGTCTCTCCCTCTACCTCTCTCTCTGTCTCTCCCTCTCTGTCTCTGACTCTCTGTCTCTCCCTCTACCTCTCTGTCTCTGTCTCTACCTCTACCTCTCTGTCTCTGTCTCTACCTCTCTGTCTCTGCCTCTCTCTGTCTCTACCTCTCTGTCTCTGCCTCTCTGTCTCTACCTCTCTGTCTCTACCTCTCTGTCTCTACCTCTCTGTCTCTACCTCTCTGTCTCTACCTCTCTGTCTCTACCTCTACCTCTCTGTCTCTACCTCTCTGTCTCTCTGGCTCTGTCTCTACCTCTCTGGCTCTGTCTCTCTGGCTCTGTCTCTACCTCTCTGTCTCTGTCTCTCCTTGTCTGTCTCTCCTTGTCTGTCTCTCGTTGTCTGTCTCTCCTTGTCTGTCTCTCCTTGTCTGTCTCTACCTCTCTGTCTCTACCTCTCTGTCTCTACCTCTCTGTCTCTACCTCTCTGGCTCTCCCTCTCCCCCTCTGTCTCTGTCTCTGTCTCTCTGTCTCTGTCTCTCTGTCTCTGTCTCTCTGTCTCTCTGTCTCTGTCTCTACCTCTCTGTCTCTACCTCTCTGTCTCTACCTCTCTGTCTCTGTCTCTACCTCTCTGGCTCTCTGTGTCTGTCTCTACCTCTCTTTCTACCTTTCTGGCTCTTCCTTTCTGTCTCTGTCTCTACCTCTCTGTCTCTACTGCTCTCTGTCTCTGTCTCTACCTCTCTCTGTCTGTCTGTACCTCTCTGTCTCTACCTCTCTGTCTCTACCTCTCTGTCTCTGTCTCTACCTCTCTGTCTCTGTCTCTCTGTCTCTGTCTCTACCTCTCTGGCTCTACCTCTCTGGCTCTGTCTCTCTGGCTCTGTCTCTCTGGCTCTCTGTGTCTGTCTCTACCTCTCTGTCTCTACTGCTCTCTGTCTCTGTCTCTACCTCTCTCTGTCTGTCTGTACCTCTCTGTCTCTACCTCTCTGTCTCTACTGCTCTCTGTCTCTGTCTCTCTCTGTCTCTACCTCTCTGTCTCTACCTCTACCTCTCTGTCTCTACCTCTACCTCTCTGTCTCTGTCTCTACCTCTGTCTCTACCTCTCTGTCTCTACCTCTCTGTCTCTCTGTCTCTGTCTCTCTGTCTCTGTCTCTACCTCTCTGTCTCTACCTCTCTGTCTCTGTCTCTCTGGCTCTGTCTCTCTGGCTCTGTCTCTCTGGCTCTCTGTGTCTGCCTCTACCTCTCTCTCTACCTCTCTGGCTCTTCCTTTCTATGTCTGTCTGTACCTCTCTGTCTCTACCTCTCTGTCTCTACCTCTCTGTCTCTACCTCTCTGTCTCTGTCTCTACCTCTCTGTCTCTGTCTCTCTGTCTCTGTCTCTACCTCTCTGGCTCTACCTCTCTGGCTCTGTCTCTCTGGCTCTGTCTCTCTGGCTCTCTGTGTCTGTCTCTACCTCTCTGTCTCTACTGCTCTCTGTCTCTGTCTCTACCTCTCTCTGTCTGTCTGTACCTCTCTGTCTCTACCTCTCTGTCTCTACTGCTCTCTGTCTCTGTCTCTCTCTGTCTCTACCTCTCTGTCTCTACCTCTACCTCTCTGTCTCTACCTCTACCTCTCTGTCTCTGTCTCTACCTCTGTCTCTACCTCTCTGTCTCTACCTCTCTGTCTCTACCTCTCTGTCTCTCTGTCTCTGTCTCTCTGTCTCTGTCTCTACCTCTCTGTCTCTACCTCTCTGTCTCTGTCTCTCTGGCTCTGTCTCTCTGGCTCTGTCTCTCTGGCTCTCTGTCTCTATCTCTACCTCTCTGTCTCTACCTCTCTGTCTCTACCTCTCTGTCTCTACCTCTCTGTCTCTACCTCTCTGTCTCTACCTCTCTGTCTCTACCTCTCTGTCTCTACCTCTCTGTCTCTGTCTCTACCTCTACCTCTCTGGCTCTGGCTCTCTGTCTCTGTCTCTCTGTCTCTGTCTCTCTGTCTCTACCTCTCTGTCTCTGTCTCTACCTCTCTGGCTCTACCTCTCTGACTCTACCTCTCTGGCTCTGTCTCTCTGTCTCTGTCTCTACCTCTCTGGCTCTACCTCTCTGGCTCTGTCTCTCTGGCTCTCTGTGTCTGTCTCTACCTCTCTGTCTCTACTGCTCTCTGTCTCTGTCTCTACCTCTCTCTGTCTGTCTGTACCTCTCTGTCTCTACCTCTCTGTCTCTACTGCTCTCTGTCTCTGTCTCTCTCTGTCTCTACCTCTCTGTCTCTACCTCTACCTCTCTGTCTCTACCTCTACCTCTCTGTCTCTGTCTCTACCTCTGTCTCTACCTCTCTGTCTCTACCTCTCTGTCTCTCTGTCTCTGTCTCTCTGTCTCTGTCTCTACCTCTCTGTCTCTACCTCTCTGTCTCTGTCTCTCTGGCTCTGTCTCTCTGGCTCTGTCTCTCTGGCTCTCTGTGTCTGCCTCTACCTCTCTCTCTACCTCTCTGGCTCTTCCTTTCTATGTCTGTCTGTACCTCTCTGTCTCTACCTCTCTGTCTCTGTCTCTCTGTCTCTGTCTCTCTGTCTCTCTGTCTCTATCTCTACCTCTCTGTCTCTACCTCTCTGTCTCTACCTCTCTGTCTCTACCTCTCTGTCTCTACCTCTCTGTCTCTACCTCTCTGTCTCTACCTCTCTGTCTCTGTCTCTACCTCTACCTCTCTGGCTCTGGCTCTCTGTCTCTGTCTCTCTGTCTCTGTCTCTCTGTCTCTACCTCTCTGTCTCTGTCTCTACCTCTCTGGCTCTACCTCTCTGACTCTACCTCTCTGTCTCTACCTCTCTGTCTCTACCTCTCTGTCTCTACCTCTCTGTCTCTACCTCTCTGTCTCTACCTCTCTGTCTCTACCTCTCTGTCTCTGTCTCTACCTCTACCTCTCTGGCTCTGGCTCTCTGTCTCTGTCTCTCTGTCTCTGTCTCTCTGTCTCTACCTCTCTGTCTCTGTCTCTACCTCTCTGGCTCTACCTCTCTGACTCTACCTCTCTGGCTCTGTCTCTCTGTCTCTGTCTCTCTGGCTCTCTGTGTCTGTCTCTACCTCTCTCTCTACCTCTCTGGCTCTTCCTTTCTGTCTCTGTCTCTACCTCTCTGTCTCTACCACTCTGTCTCTACTGCTCTCTGTCTCTGTCTCTCTCTGTCTCTACCTCTCTGTCTCTACCTCTACCTCTCTGTCTCTACCTCTACCTCTCTGTCTCTGTCTCTACCTCTGTCTCTACCTCTCTGTCTCTACCTCTCTGTCTCTCTGTCTCTGTCTCTCTGTCTCTGTCTCTACCTCTCTGTCTCTACCTCTCTGTCTCTGTCTCTCTGGCTCTCTGTGTCTGTCTCTACCTCTCTGTCTCTACCTCTCTGTCTCTCTGTCTCTGTCTCTCTGTCTCTGTCTCTACCTCTCTGTCTCTACCTCTCTGTCTCTGTCTCTCTGGCTCTCTGTGTCTGTCTCTACCTCTCTCTCTACCTCTCTGGCTCTTCCTTTCTGTCTCTGTCTCTACCTCTCTGTCTCTACCACTCTGTCTCTACTGCTCTCTGTCTCTGTCTCTCTCTGTCTCTACCTCTCTGTCTCTACCTCTACCTCTCTGTCTCTACCTCTCTACTCTGTCTCTGTCTCTGTCTCTACCTCTCTGTCTCTACCTCTCTGTCTCTCTGTCTCTGTCTCTCTGTCTCTGTCTCTACCTCTCTGTCTCTACCTCTCTGTCTCTGTCTCTCTGGCTCTGTCTCTCTGGCTCTGTCTCTCTGGCTCTCTGTGTCTGCCTCTACCTCTCTCTCTACCTCTCTGGCTCTTCCTTTCTATGTCTGTCTGTACCTCTCTGTCTCTACCTCTCTGTCTCTGTCTCTCTGTCTCTGTCTCTCTGTCTCTCTGTCTCTATCTCTACCTCTCTGTCTCTACCTCTCTGTCTCTACCTCTCTGTCTCTACCTCTCTGTCTCTACCTCTCTGTCTCTACCTCTCTGTCTCTACCTCTCTGTCTCTACCTCTCTGTCTCTACCTCTCTGTCTCTGTCTCTACCTCTACCTCTCTGGCTCTGGCTCTCTGTCTCTGTCTCTCTGTCTCTGTCTCTCTGTCTCTACCTCTCTGTCTCTGTCTCTACCTCTCTGGCTCTACCTCTCTGACTCTACCTCTCTGTCTCTACCTCTCTGTCTCTACCTCTCTGTCTCTACCTCTCTGTCTCTACCTCTCTGTCTCTACCTCTCTGTCTCTACCTCTCTGTCTCTGTCTCTACCTCTACCTCTCTGGCTCTGGCTCTCTGTCTCTGTCTCTCTGTCTCTGTCTCTCTGTCTCTACCTCTCTGTCTCTGTCTCTACCTCTCTGGCTCTACCTCTCTGACTCTACCTCTCTGGCTCTGTCTCTCTGTCTCTGTCTCTCTGGCTCTCTGTGTCTGTCTCTACCTCTCTCTCTACCTTTCTGGCTCTTCCTTTCTGTCTCTGTCTCTACCTCTCTGTCTCTACCACTCTGTCTCTACTGCTCTCTGTCTCTGTCTCTCTCTGTCTCTACCTCTCTGTCTCTACCTCTCTGTCTCTACCTCTCTGTCTCTACCTCTCTGTCTCTGTCTCTCTGTCTCTGTCTCTCTGTCTCTACCTCTCTGTCTCTGTCTCTACCTCTCTGTCTCTGTCTCTCTGGCTCTGTCTCTCTGGCTCTCTGTGTCTGTCTCTACCTCTCTCTCTACCTCTCTGGCTCTTCCTTTCTGTCTCTGTCTCTACCTCTCTGTCTCTACTGCTCTCTGTCTCTGTCTCTACCTCTCTCTCTGTCTGTACCTCTCTGTCTCTACCTCTCTGTCTCTGTCTCTACCTCTGTCTCTGTCTCTACCTCTGTCTCTGTCTCTACCTCTCTGTCTCTACCTCTCTGTCTCTACCTCTCTGTCTTTACCTCTCTGTCTCTACCTCTCTGTCTCTACCTCTCCGTCTCTACTTCTCTGTCTCTACCTCTCTGTCTCTACCTCTCTGGCTCTACCTCTCTGGCTCTACCGCTCTGGCTCTACCTCTCTGTCTCTACCTCTCTGTGTCTGTCTCTACCTCTCTGTCTCTCCCCCTCATTCCTCGTCTCTGTGGAAACCAAATGTGGTCATTCTTGAGAGTGCATATACCTTTTCCACCAGACTTTTAAGCAAAGATCTAAACAGTTTCATGGCCTGCTGTTAAAAGCAGCGGTGAGGCTGAGTGAGAATATCCAGTCACACTGGGCTTTTAGTGCTGTCAGGATAATCAGCTCTATAGTAGTGTGTTTACACCGCCCTGTCCTGTCTTACATTTTTACATTTTAGTCACTTAGCAGACGCTCTTATCCAGAGCGACTTACAGTTAGTTGGGAATCGAACCCACAACCCTGGATTGCAAACGCCATGCTCTACCAACTGAGCTACACGGGACTTGGGGTAGTGTAAACCCCTTTGTAGTCTACTGTTGAAGTGTGTTTAAACCTTCCTGTCTTGTGTTGGAGTCGTGTGTCATCCTTTCTGCTCTTTGGAAGTCTGTGTAAATCTAATTGTCTTGTATTGGGTAGTATGTACTAGGGCTGTGGTGGTCACTAAATTTCGTCAGCCGGTGATTGTCAAGCAAATAACTGTCGGTCTCACGGTAATTTACCGTTAATTAACATAAACACATTTAGCATCTCCTGGCTTCCACACATAGCCTACAAGCCACTTTAAAAAGTATAATAAAGCCTACAAGCCATTTTAAAAAGTCAAATAAATCCATGTAATACAGCCTACACCTTCACAATAAATCCATTATTTATTTTAGACAGGTCTAAAGAAGCATGATATGAAGAAAATGTAGTCTATTTCAGAAGAACAAAATAGCATACTCTGAGTTGTCCTTATGTTAGGTCCTGATCTGGCTATGCCAAATGCCTGTGGGCTACACTAGTTCATTTAGCAGACAAGATTTGCTTATAATTCAGTGGCATTATTTTATATTATTTTATAGTATGAAGAATACAATTGAACAAAGCTGAATAAAAAAATATATGTTTTCTCCAAACGATTTGAGGGAGTGCAGACATGCGTTTATTCTGTGTTGAGCGGTTAACAAAGAAATAGGTACTCCTATATGCTTAATTTAGAGTTATTCATGTAACTTTAGTTGTTCTACAAACATTGGGCTATATGTTTTGATTGTTAATACATTGTAAGGCTGCATGATGAGACTCTAATGATGATTTGAAAGAAGTCGCTTGAAAGGCATGAGCTCTGCTTTGTTTTTTTGTGCAGGCTGTACACACTCCAATAGTCTCTCATTCACAATTTGACAAACACTTGTTAATGCCTCGAATTTCACGGCAGCATCCACTTTGTGGCCGTAATGCACCCTAACAAAATCCATGCCTTTTGAGTCCCGGAGTGCTGCGTTGTGCCCTTCTCCCTGAGTGTGCTGCGCAATCCGAAGCGTCCACATTTACTGTCCACATTTACTTTTCGTCAGCCAACAAGATGAGTAGGCCTAACGAACAGCAAAAGCACTAGCCTATGTCAATCTACTATCCCCCATAGTACAAAAGTCGACCTATTATATTCTGTACGAGAAATTAATGTTCCAAACATAATCTGGGACAGTTGTGGGATGCGATAGATCCCAAATTAATACAACCACTAGAAAGTTGATGGGATCCTCCTCTTTTTATTAGCGGCCATCAAAACTGTGTTTTCTCCCGCAACTGCATAGCCTATAGAAATGTTGCTCAACATGAGCTCATGGGCTCTCATGAAGTGTTTGATTTTCAAAAACATTTGCATTGATGTCAGAGTGATTAGAGGGACAATAGAGTGCTGAGTACCAGGCAGTTAGCAAGTTTGGTACATTTACGTCATTTAGCAGACGCTCTTATCCAGAGCGACGTACAAATTGGTGCATTCACCTTATAGCCAGTGGGATAACCACTTTACAATATATTTATTTTGTTTTTTTATATTTAGTTTATTTAAAAAAATGTTTATTATTATTATTATTTTTTTTTATTTTGGGGGGGTAAGGGGGGGGTAGAAGGATTACTTTATCCTATCCCAGGTGTTCCTTAAAGAGGTGGGGTTTCAAATGTCTCCGGAAGGTGGTGAGTGACTCCGCTGTCCTGGCGTCGTGAGGGAGCTTGTTCCACCATTGGGGTGCCAGAGCAGCGAACAGTTTTGACTGGGCTGAGCGGGAACTGTGCTTCAGCAGAGCTAGGGGAGCCAGCAGGCCAGAGGTGGATGAACGCAATGCCCTCGTTTGGGTGTAGGGACTGATCAGAGCCTGAAGGTACGGAGGTGCCGTTCCCCTCACAGCTCCGTAGGCAAGCACCATGGTCTTGTAGCAGATGCGAGCTTCAACTGGAAGCCAGTGTAGTGTGCGGAGGAGCGGGGTGACGTGAGAGAACTCGGGAAGGTTGAACACCAGACGGGCTGCGGCATTCTGGATGAGTTGTAGGGGTTTAATGGCACAGGCAGGGAGCCCAGCCAACAGCGAGTTGCAGTAATCCAGACGGGAGATGACAAGTGCCTGGATTAGGACCTGTGCCGCTTCCTGTGTAAGGCAGGGTCGTACTCTCCGAATGTTGTAGAGCATGAACCTACAGGATCGGGTCACCGCCTTGATGTTAGCGGAGAACGACAGGGTGTTGTCCAGGGTCACGCCAAGGCTCTTCGCACTCTGGGAGGAGGACACAACGGAGTTGTCAACCGTGATGGCGAGATCATGGAACGGGCAGTCCTTCCCCGGGAGGAAGAGCAGCTCCGTCTTGCCAAGGTTCAGCTTGAGGTGGTGATCCGTCATCCATACTGATATGTCTGCCAGACATGCAGAGATGTGATTCGCCACCTGGTTATCAGAAGGGGGAAAGGAGAAGATTAGTTGTGTGTCGTCTGCGTAGCAATGATAGGAGAGGCCATGTGAGGATATGACAGAGCCAAGTGACTTGGTGTATAGCGAGAATAGGAGAGGGCCTAGAACTGAGCCCTGGGGGACACCAGTGGTGAGAGCACGTGGTGCGGAGACAGCTTTTCGCCACGCCACTTGGTAGGAGCGACCGGTCAGGTAGGACGCAATCCAAGAGTGAGCCGCGCCGGAGATGCCCAGCTCGGAGAGGGTGGAGAGGAGGATCTGATGGTTCACAGTATCAAAGGCAGCAGACAGGTCTAGAAGGACAAGAGCAGAGGAGAGAGAGTTAGCTTTAGCAGTGCGGAGAGCCTCCGTGACACAGAGAAGAGCAGTCTCAGTTGAATGACCAGTCTTGAAACCTGACTGGTTTGGATCAAGAAGGTCATTCTGAGAGAGATAGCAAGAGAGTTGGCTAAAGACGGCACGCTCAATCGTTTTGGAGAGAAAAGAAAGAAGGGATACTGGTCTGTAGTTGTTGACATCAGAGGGATCGAGTGTTGGTTTTTTGAGAAGGGGTGCAACTCTCGCTCTCTTGAAGACGGAAGGGTCATATCCAGCGGGTGGAAGTAGGCTACTAATGACCATAAACAGCATCAGAGCTGTGTATTTTGTAGTGTATAGGGGGTAGTGTGTAGCCCTCTCTGCTCTGTAGCTGATCTGTAGAAGTGTGGTTAAACCTTTTTGCATATTTTATTGGAGTAATGTGTAACACCACTGTACTGTTGAGGTGATCTGCAGTCCCCTCCTGTATTCCCCTGTCCATGGCAGCTAGAGGCCTATTATTCTCCTGGCCGTGGCCAAAGCCCAATCCCCCCGGTCTGCCTCCTAAATGAGTGTTTGCACATCTCATCTCGTTTGGCTTAACAAAGCCCTGGCAGAAGAGGTAATGAGCTTGGGGCTTCAGTGCTTGCTCCTCTCTGTGTGTGTGTGTGGAGCATTTTTATTTTTATTTTTTAGTAAAAAAAATTCAAATCTTTTTTTTTTTTTTTTTTTGGGGGTAGATCAGCTTAATATTGCAGATAGATTGTAACTTCCATCAATGTAATTGTCTGCATCACTTCCAATCCCCCATGTTTTTTATATGCACTGCTCAAAAAAAATAAAGGGAACACTTAAACAACACAATGTAACTCCAAGTCAATCACACTTCTGTGAAATCAAACTGTCCACTTAGGAAGCAACACTGATTGACAATAAATTTCACATGCTGTTGTGCAAATGGTATAGACAACAGGTGGAAATTATAGGCAATTAGCAAGACACCCCCAATAAAGGACTGGTTTTGCAGTTGGTGATCACAGACCACTTCTCAGTTCCTATGCTTCCTGGCTGATGTTTTGGTCACTTTTGAATGCTGGCGGTGCTTTCACTCTAGTGGTAGCATGAGACGGAGTCTACAACCCACACAAGTGGCTCAAGTAGTGCAGCTCATCCAGGATGACACATCAATGCGAGCTGTGGCAAGAAGGTTTGCTGTGTCTGTCAGCGTAGTGTCCAGAGCATGGAGGCGCTACAAGGAGACAGGCCAGTACTTCAGGAGACGAGGAGGAGGCCGTAGGAGGGCAACAACCCAGCAGCAGGACCGCTACCTCCGCCTTTGTGCAAGGAGGAGTAGGAGGAGCACTGCCAGAGCCCTGCAAAATGACCTCCAGCAGGCCACAAATGTGCATGTGTCTGCTCAAACGGTCAGAAACAGACTCCATGAGGGTGGTATGAGGGCCCGACGTCCACAGGTGGGGGTTGTGCTTACAGCCCAACACCGTGCAGGGACGTTGGCATTTGCCAGAGAACACCAAGATTGGCAAATTCGCCACTGGCGCCCTGTGCTCTTCACAGATGAAAGCAGGTTCACAGTGAGCACATGTGATAGACGTGACAGAGTCTGGAGACGCCGTGGAGAACGTTCTGCTGCCTGCAACATCCTCCAGCATGACCGGTTTGGCGGTGGGTCAGTCATGGTGTGGGGTGGCATTTCTTTGGGGGCCGCACAGCCCTCCATGTGCTCGCCAGAGGTAGCCTGACTGCCATTAGGTACCGAGATGAGATCCTCAGACCCCCTTGTGAGACCATATGCTGGTGCGGTTGGCCCTGGGTTCCTCCTAATGCAAGACAATGCTAGACCTCATGTGGCTGGAGTGTGTCAGCAGTTCCTGCAAGAGGAAGGCATTGATGCTATGGACTGACCCGCCCGCTCCCGGACCTGAATCCAATTGAGTACATCTGGGACATCATGTCTCGCTCCATCCACCAATGCCACGTTGCACCACAGACTTTCCAGGAGTTGGTGGATGCTTTAGTCCAGGTCTGGGAGGAGATCCCTCAGGAGACCATCCGCCACCTCATCAGGAGCATGCCCAGGCGTTGTAGGGAGGTCATACAGGCACGTGGAGGCCACACACACTACTGAGCCTCATTTTGACTTGTTTTAAGGACATTACATCAAAGTTGGATCAGCCTGTAGTGTGGTTTTCCACTTTAATTTTGAGGGTGACTCCAAATCCAGACCTCCATGGGTTGATACATTTGATTTCCATTGATCATTTTTGTGTGATTTTGTTGTCAGCACATTCAACTATGTAAAGAAAAAATTATTTAATAAGATTATTTCATACATTCAGATCTAGGATGTGTTGTTTAAGTGTTCCCTTTATTTTTTTGAGCAGTATATATACTCCCCTTTATTACTTTTCAACCCCGCCATCTTTTCCCTACTTGGGGTAAATTAGTGAACAACAATGCTTAGTCCTCTACTTCCATCTTATACTTACTATCTACATTTTATGGACACAGTCAATTTTACAATAATTATATTTTATTTGTTTTTGCTCCTGAACTTCTTCTACTCTCAACCTCTCCGATCATTTTCATGATGTCCATCCGGTTTGCTTCTATATGCCATATCTTTCTAACTGTGCTCTTTCCCAAAAGTACCCAAAATACAACCTATATACTTATTATGGACATAATATGCTTACATTATTAGTTATCTTGTTATTATTTGTTGTTATTTGTTATTAGTCCCATCCTTCAACTCCATTCAACACCTCCCATCTATCTCATAACACCATCCATATAGGATTTCTACTTGCCATATACAGTGGGGAGAACAAGTATTTGACACACTGCCGATTTTGCAGGTTTTCCTACTTACAAAGCATGTAGAGGTCTGTAATTTTTATCATAGGTACACTTCAACTGTGAGAGACGGAATCTAAAACAAAAATCCAGAAAATCACATTGTATGATTTTTAAGTAATTAATTTGCATTTTATTGCATGACATAAGTATTTGATACATCAGAAAAGCAGAACTTAATATTTGGTACAGAAACCTTTGTTTGCAATTACAGAGATCATACGTTTCCTGTAGGTCTTGACCAGGTTTGCACACACTGCAGCAGGGATTTTGGCCCACTCCTCCATACAGACCTTCTCCAGATCCTTCAGGTTTCGGGGCTGTCGCTGGACAATACGGACTTTCAGCTCCCTCCAAATATTTTCCATTGGGTTCAGGTCTGGAGACTGGCTAGGCCACTCCAGGACCTTGAGATGTTTCTTACGGAGCCACTCCTTAGTTGCCCTGGCTGTGGGTTTCGGGTCGTTGTCATGCTGGAAGACCCAGCCATGACCCATCTTCAATGCTCTTACTGAGGGAAGGAGGTTGTTGGCCAAGATCTCGCGATACATGGTCCCATCCATCCTCCCCTCAATACGGTGCAGTCGTCCTGTCCCCTTTGCAGAAAAGTATCCCCAAATAATGATGTTTCCACCTCCATGCTTCACGGTTGGGATGGTGTTTTTGGGGTTGTACTCATCCTTCTTCTTCCTCCAAACAAAGCCTATTCCCCCTCAGGAGACTAAAAAGATTTGGAATGGGTCCTCACATCCTCAAAAAATTCTACAGCTGCACCATCGAGAGCATCCTGACTGGTTGCACCACCGCCTGGTATGGCAACTGCTTGGCCTCCGACCGCAAGGCACTACAGAGGGTAGTGCGTACGGCCCAGTACATCACTGGGGCAAAGCTTCCTGCCATCCAGGACCTCTATACCAGGCGGTGTCAGAGGAAGGCCCTCAAAATTGTCAAAGACTCCAGCCACCCTAGTCATAGACTGTTCTCTCTGCTACCGCACGGCAAGCGGTACCGGAGTGCCAAGTCTAGGTCCAAAAGACTTCTCAACAGCTTCTACCCCCAAGCCATAAGACTCCTGAACAGCTAATCATGGCTACCCGGACTATTTGCACTGCCCCCCACCCCATCATTTTTACGCTGCTGCTACTCTGTTAAGTATTTATGCATAGTCACTTTAACTCTACCCACATGTACATATTACCTCAACTACCTCAACTAGCCGGTGCCCCCGCACATTGACTCTGCAACGGTACCCCCTGTATATATAGCCTCCCTACTGTCACTTTATTTTACTTCTGCTCTTTTTTCTCAACACTTTTTTTGTTGTTGTTTTATTTTTACTTTTTTTGTTTAAAATAAATGCACTGTTGGTTAAGGGCTGTAAGTAAGTATTTCACTGTAATGTCTGCACCTGTTGTATTCGGCGCATGTGACCAATACAATTTGATTTGATTTGATTTGAAACACGGCGAGTGGAGTTTAGAACAAAAAGCTCTATTTTTGTCTCATCAGACCACATGACCTTCTCCCATTCCTCCTCTGGATCATCCAGATGGTCATTGGCAAACTTCAGACGGGCCTGCACATGCGCTGGCTTGAGCAGGGGGACCTTGCGTGCGCTGCAGGATTTTAATCCATGACGGCGTAGTGTGTTACTAATGGTTTTCTTTGAGACTGTGGTCCCAGCTCTCTTCAGGTCATTGACCAGGTCCTGCCGTGTAGTTCTGGGCTGATCCCTCACCTTCCTCATGATCATTGATGCCCCACGAGGTGAGATCTTGCATGGAGCCCCAGACCGAGGGTGATTGACCGTCATCTTGAACTTCTTCCATTTTCTAATAATTGCACCAACAGTTGTTGCCTTCTCACCAAGCTGCTTGCCTATTGTCCTGTAGCCCATCCCAGCCTTGTGCAGGTCTACAATTTTATCCCTGATGTCCTTACAAAGCTCTCTGGTCTTGGCCATTGTGGAGAGGTTGAAGTCTGTTTGATTGAGTGTGTGGACAGGTGTCTTTTATACAGGTAACGAGTTCAAACAGGTGCAGTTAATACAGGTAATGAGTGGAGAACAGGAGGGCTTCTTAAAGAAAAACTAACAGTTCTGTGAGAGACGGAATTCTTACTGGTTGGTAGGTGATCAAATACTTACGTCATGCAATAAAATGCAAATTCATTACTTAAAAATCATACAATGTGATTTTCTGGATTTTTGTTTTAGATTCCGTCTCTCACAGTTGAAGTGTACCTATGATACAAATTACAGACCTCTACATGCTTTGTAAGTAGGAAAACCTGCAAAATCGGCAGTGTATCAAATACTTGTTCTCCCCACTGTATATTTCAACCGTACTGTGATGTTTTTAAAAAAGTTCTGAACCTTTCTATTCTCATTGCTTCTACAGATTGTGAATTAAAAATAAACATCTTTGCTAAAACTATTATTATAATATTGATCGATTGACTATGACTTTTCAGATCACCCAGTAACGCTATCTGCAAGGTTAGCTCCAGGTAAATATTGCAATCCTTTAGCCATTCCTGGACCTGTGTCCAAAAACAAGCTACAAATGGACAGAACCAAAACAAATGATCTAATGATTCTGTCTCTTCACAGCAAAATCTGCAGCTGGGAAGATTGTATCCCCCATATAAATAACATTCTATTGGTAGCAAGAATTTTATATAATAATTTAAATTGAAAGATTCAAATTTTTGAATCCGGTGTCCTTTTGCGTGTCAGTTCATAAACACTATGCCATGGGATCGGTACGTCAAAAATCTCTTCCCAACTATTTTGCCATCTATATGGGACGGCTGTCAATCCTTTGGTCCTTAAGTGAAACTGATATACTTTTTTATTTATCACAGTTTTCCTTAACCAATTATGTTCTTTAATGCAAGGCCGACAGACAAGTTCCTTACTTTCTCCCCCTTCCACTTTCCTCTTCCACTTTTGCGGTAAGGCTGCAATTATTTGGTTGTAATTTTGGGTAGAGCAGACATTTCCATATGTTTTTGAAAGCTGCATGTGTGACATAACTCCACCAGTCCTACCGATGATATCATTTACGAAGATTATACCTTTTTTGAACATTCTGTCAAAAAATATAGGTTTTTTGTCAATTAGTATATTTGAATTTAACCACAATATTTGTTGCATTATTTGTTCTGTCGTTTCTGGAGGATTAAATTGAAATTGCAACCAACTTTCTATGGCTTGTTTTAGAAATAGTGATATTTGGGAGATGATTTCCTTTTCAAATAACTGAAAATGAGTGGTTGTAATCTGAATAAAGGGAAAAAGGCCATTCTTGAACATTGGGTGAGCCTCCTAAATGAGTGTCTGCACATCTCATCTCGTTTGGCTTAACAAAGCCCTGGCAGAAGAGGTAACGAGCTTTGGGCTTCAGTGCTTGCTCCTCTCTGTGTGTGTGTGTGTGTGTGTGTGTGTGTGTGTGTGTGTGTGTGTGTGTGTGTGTGTGTGTGTGGGGAGCATTAGGTGATTGAGATCGTCTGTGTGGTTATGTGAGAGGGAGAGAGACAGACAGACAGACAAATAGACATACAGAGAGAGACAGACAGAGAGAGGGAAAGAGACAGAGAGAGGGAGAGACAGACAGAGAGAGGGAGAGACAGACAGAGAGAGAGAGAGACAGAGAGACAGAGTGGGTCGCTCCCAGCTTTTACCTTCAATGCTCTGTACAGTATCACTTAGTACCTCATGTTCTCTTTTTCAATTAGCCTTGTTTTTAGATGAAAATCACAATCCCAAAGAGTCATGGGAAAAAATTGAGAAATAGTCCCTCAACCGATAGCTACATAATCACCAAAACACCAACAGTTTTTTCTCTTTATCGATTTAAAGGAAAGATACAGGTAACTGCCAAAATAAAGGAAACACCAACATAAAGCATCTTAATATGCCGTTGGGCCACCATGAGCCAGAACAGCTTCAATGCGCCTTGGCATAGATTCTACAAGTGTCTGGAACTCTATTGGAGGAGGGATGCGACACCATTCTTCCACAATAAATTCCATCATTTGGTGTTTTGTTGATGGTGGTGGAAAACGCTGTCTCAGGCGCTGCTCCAGAATCCAGAAGTGTTCAGTTGGGTTGAGATCTGGTGACTGAGACAAACACGCACACCCTTTAAAGCCCCATTGCAGGCTTTGTAATTTAAAAAAATAATGGAACAAATCACTAATTTCATGAAAATAACTCAAAATATATTGTTTTAGCATTTTTCCCTGAGCCTCCTTTTACCATTGAAATGCTCGGTCTGATCGTGTGGGCGTGTTTATACAAATTTAAATATATTTACATACACAGCCCTGATTGGCAGATAGGATCGTCTAGACCAGGGATGGGCAACTGGCGGCCTAGCAGCCAGCTATCTAAACCTGTAGTAAGCATGGTCGAATTACCAATCGGGGTGGGGCCCATTGAACATCAGTTATCATATTAAAAACTGCAAACATTTGCCTCAACCCTATGGCAAAATGTGTAGAACTGCAGGAAATAAACTTTAAAACGTGTTTTTTTTTCATGCCTTCACGAGGAGGGCCGCAAAAATGTTTTGCCCATCAAAGTTGCCCATCTCTGGTCTAGACTCTAGAGCAGGGGTGTCAAACGTACGGCCCGCGGGCCGGATCAGGCCCGCAAACGGGTTTAATCCGGCCCGCGAGATGATTAAAAAAATAAAAAATAAAAAATAAAAAATAACTATTTTATTTTTTATTTTTTTTTAAGTATAAAAATGCGCTGAAATTTTTCTATAAAATAAACTGCTGTTCCAATTGCGTCCATTGGATAGCGCAATAGCAATTGTGTTAAGCAAGCAAACTGTTTATACCGGGGCAGAGCAAGTAGGTCAAGCACGTGCAGCCAATGAGCTACTTTGTTTTGCCCGCGATATTTATTACGGCTTCTACTTTTAACATTATGTGCTTTGGCACCCTCATTGCCCCAATATGTCTCTGTCAAAAAAGAGAAAAGTGGACGCAGAGTGCAGAGTGTTCCAAGAAAAATGGTCATCCTATTTAATCACGGAATTGAATGGGAAACCTGTATGTTTGGTGTGTTCAGAGCATGTTGCAGTGCTGAAAGAATATAACCTTCGTCGCCACTATGTGAGTCTTCATTAACCTATTCTTGACTCTGTGGTTCTTGCACTTGTTTGGGGAACAGGATTTCATTATTTTTATCTACATTTCTGCCTGAGAAATGACACCCTGATATAGTTCTGTGATCTGTGAAACAGTTCTGTTAATCACTGAGGCATTGTGTGTGTGTGTTATTTTTCTTTAGAATTTTCAAATAAACTTGTCGTGTTTTATGATTAATAGTGATGTTGTGCTTGTACTATTTTGGACACACTGTCCTCAGGCTCCAGCTTTATGTTGTATGTTGATCGTATTAAAACAAAGAAAACAATCTGAAGTTGTTGTTTTTAAGTTATATATACCATGATTTTTCCGGTCCGGCCCACTCCTGAGCTAAAATGAGTTTGACACCCCTGCTCTAGAGCCTACCCCGCTTAGCCCTTCAAAATAGGAGGATACATACAGTGGGGAAAAAAAGTATTTAGTCAGCCACCAATTGTGCAAGTTCTCCCACTTAAAAAGATGAGAGAGGCCTGTAATTTTCATCATAGGTACACGTCAACTATGACAGATAAATTGAGAAAAAAAAATCCTGAAAATCACATTGTAGGATTTTTTATGAATTTATTTGCAAATGATGGTGGAAAATAAGTATTTGGTCACCTACAAACAAGCAAGATTTCTGGCTCTCACGGACCTGTAACTTCTTCTTTAAGAGGCTCCTCTGTCCTCCACTCGTTACCTGTATTAATGGCACCTGTTTGAACTTGTTATCAGTATAAAAGACACCTGTCCACAACCTCAAACAGTCACACTCCAAACTCCACTATGGCCAAGACCAAAGAGCTGTCAAAGGACACCAGAAACAAAATTGTAGACCTGCACCAGGCTGGAAAGACTGAATCTGCAATAGGTAAGCAGCTTGGTTTGAAGAAATCAACTGTGGGAGCAATTATTTAGCAAAAGCCTACCATCAGTAACACACTACGCCGCCTGGGACTCAAATCCTGCAGTGCCAGACGTGTCCCCCTGATTAAGCCAGTACATGTCCAGGCCCGTCTGAAGTTTGCTAGAGTGCATTTGGATGATCCAGAAGAGGATTGGGAGAATGTCATATGGTCAGATGAAACCAAAATAGAACTTTTTGGTAAAAACTCAACTCGTCGTGTTTGGAGGACAAAGAATGCTGAGTTGCATCCAAAGAACACCATACCTACTGTGAAGCATGGGGGTGGAAAAATCATGCTTTGGGGCTGTTTTTCTGCAAAGGGACCAGGACGACTGATCCGTGTAAAGGAAAGAATGAATGGGGCCATGTATCGTGAGATTTTGAGTGAAAACCTCCTTCCATCAGCAAGGGCATTGAAGATGAAACGTGGCTGGGTCTTTCAACATGACAATGATCCCAAACACACCGCCCGGGCAACGAATGAGTGGCTTCGTAAGAAGCATTTCAAGGTCCTGGAGTGGCCTAGCCAGTCTCCAGATCTCAACCCCATAGAAAATCTTTGGAGGGAGTTGAAAGTCCATGTTGCCCAGCGACAGCCCCAAAACATCACTGCTCTAGAGGAGATCTGCATGGAGGAATGGGCCAAAATACCAGCAACAGTGTGTGAAAACCTTGTGAAGACTTACAGAAAAAGTTTGACCTGTGTCATTGCCAACAAAGGGTATATAACAAAGTATTGAGAAACTTTTGTTATTGACCAAATACTTATTTTCCACCATAATTTGCAAATAAATTCATAAAAAATCCTACAATGTGATTTTCTGGATTTTTTTTCTCATTTTGTCTGTCATAGTTGACGTGTACCTATGATGAAAATTACAGGCCTCTCTCATCTTTTTAAGTGGGAGAACTTGCACAATTGGTGGACAAGTTTTCATCTATATTTTTCATAGCTGTCTATTTACCACCACAAACCAATGCTGGCATTAAGATTGCACTGAATGAGTTGTACAAGGCCATAAATCAACAGGAAAACGCTCATCCAGATGCAGCGCTCCTAGTGGCCGGGGACTTTAATGCAGGGAAACTTAAATCCGTTCTACCTAATTTCTACCAGCATGTTAAATGTGCAACCAGAGGAAAAAAAACTCTAGACCACCTTTACTCCACACACAGAGACGCATACAAAGCTCTCCCTCGCCCTCCATTTGGCAAATCTGACCATAACTCTATCCTCCTGATTCCTGCTTATAAGCAAAAACTAAAGCAGGAAGCACCAGTGACTCGGTTAATAAAAAAGTGGTCAGATGACGCAGATGCTAAGCTACAGGACTGTTTTGCTAGCACAGACTGGAACATGTTCCGGGATTCTTCAGACAGCATTGAGGAGTACACCACATCAGTCACTGGCTTCATCAATAAGTGCATCGATGATGTCGTCCCCACAGTGACCGTACGTACATACCCCAACCAGAAGCCATGGATTACAGGAAACATCCGCACTGAGCTAAAGGGTAGAGCTGCCGCTTTCAAGGAACGGGACTCTAACCCGGACGCTTATAAGAAATCCCGCTATGCCCTCCGACGAACCATCAAACAGGCAAAGAGTCAATACAGGACTAAGATTGAATCGTACTACACTGGCTCTGACGCTCGTCGGATGTGGCAGGGCTTGAAAACAATTACAGATTACAAAGGGAAGCACAGCCGCGAGCTGCCCAGTGACACAAGCCTACCAGACGAGCTAAACCACTTCTATGCTCGCTTCGAGGAGGCAAGCAACACTGAAGCATGCATGAGAGCACCAGCTGTTCCGGATTACTATGTGATCACGCTCTCCGTAGCCGATGTGAGTAAGACTTTTAAGCAGGTCAACATTCACAAGGCCGCAGGGCCAGACGGATTACCAGGACGTGTACTCCGAGCATGTGCTGACCAACTGGCAAGTGTCTTCACTGACATTTTCAACATGTCCCTGACTGAGTCTGTAATACCAACATGTTTCAAGCAGACCACCATAGTCCCCGTGCCCAAGGACTCTAAGATAACCTGCCTAAATGACTACCGACCCGTAGCACTGACGTCTGTAGCCATGAAGTGCTTTGAAAGGCTGGTCATGGCTCACATCAACAGCATTATCCCAGAAACCCTAGACCCACTCCAATTTGCATACCGCCCCAACAGATCCACAGATGATGCAATCTCTATTGCACTCCACACTGCCCTTTCCCACCTGGACAAGAGGAACACCTACGTGAGAATGCTATTCATTGACTACAGCTCAGCATTCAACACCATAGTGCCCTCTAAGCTCATCACTAAGCTAAGGATCCTGGGACTAAACACCTCCCTCTGCAACTGGATCCTGGACTTCCTGACGGGCCGCCCCAGGTGGTAAGGGTAGGTAACAACACATCTGCCACACTGATCCTCAACACGGGGGGCCCCTCAGGGGTGCGTGCTCAGTCCCCCTCCTGTACTCTCTGTTCACCCATGACTGCATGGCCAGGCACGACTCCAACACCATCATTAAGTTTGCCGACGACACAACAGTGGTAGGCCTGATCACCGACAACGATGAGACAGCCTATAGGGAGGAGGTCAGAGACCTGGCCGTGTGGTGCCAGGACAACAACCTCTCCCTCAACGTGACCAGACAAAGGAGATGATTGTGGACTACAGGAAAAAAAAGAGGACTGAGCACGCCCCCATTCTCATCGACGGGGCTGTAGTGGAACAGGTTGAGAGCTTCAAGTTCCTTGGTGTCCACATCACCAATGAACTATCATGGTCCAAACACACCAAGACAGTCGTGAAGAGGGCACGACAAAGCCTATTCCCCCTCAGGAGACTGAAAAGATTTGGAATGGGTCCTCAGATCCTCAAAAAATTCTACAGCTGCACCATCGAGAGCATCCTGACTGGTTGCATCACCGCCTGGTATGGCAACTGCTTGGCCTCCGACCGCAAGGCACTACAGAGAGTAGTGCGTACGCCCAGTACATCACTGGGGCCAAGCTTCCTGCCATCCAGGACCTCTATACCAGGCGGTGTCAGAGGAAGGCCCTCAAAATTGTCAAAGACTCCAGCCACCCTAGTCATAGACTGTTCTCTCTGCTACCGCACGGCAAGCGGTACTGGAGTGCCAAGTCTAGGTCCAAAAGACTTCTCAACAGCTTCTACCCCCAAGCCATAAGACTCCTGAACAGCTAATCATGGCTACCCGGACTATTTGCACTGCCCCCCCACCCCATCCTTTTTACACTGCTGCTACTCTGTTAATTATTTATGCATAGTCACTTTAACTCTACCCACATGTACATATTACTTCAACTACCTCAACTAGCCGGTGCCCCCGCACATTGACTCTGCACCGGTACCCCCCTGTATATATAGCCTCCCTACTGTTATTTTATTTTACTTCTGCTCTTTTTTTTCTCAACACTTTTTTTGTTGTTGTTTTATTTTTACTTTTTTGTTAAAAATAAATGCACTGTTGGTTAAGGGCTGTAAGTAAGCATTTCACTGTAATGTCTGCACCTGTTGTATTCGGCGCATGTGACCAATACAATTTGATTTGATTTGATTTGACTAAATACTTTTTTTCCCCACTGTATACAAATAAAAGATGACTGGTCATTGGTCAGATCAGATTGTGATGTCATGATCTGGGCCAAAAACTCCATACCACCTGAACAGGCTGAAATTCCAGGCATTTTTTACACAAAAAGGGCATTATCATCATTTTCACAATTTCAGAGTGTTATTTCAACATCATAGTATAGAAATATCATTTAAAAAATCACTTTTCTGACTGCACTGCCCTTTTAAACCCCCAATGCTCCTTTGAGACCCATCTTTCAAAGTCATTGAGATCTCTTCTTCTAGCCATGGTAGCCAAAATAATGGGCAACTGGGCATTTTTCTACATGACCTCTAAGCATGATGGGATGTTAATTGCTTAATTAACTCAGGAACCATACCTGTGTGGCAGCACCTGCTTTCAATATACTTTGTAGCCCTCATGTACTCAAGTGTTCCCTTTGTTTTGGCAGTTACCTGTCTGTGTAAAGAAAATAGAGAGTGTTCTGATCATACCAAGATGGGAAGTTATTTTTTAAGACTGGATTTGTACGTCTCTTGGACACAAAGGTGACGGCTCTACAATTATTTTCTGTAAAATAAACGACTAAAGGTGTCACACACACACACACACACACCCCTGCTCTACATACTAAACAAGGCATGAGGTCCATAGTGTTACCTGTAATATGAGTAGATATGGTAGTGACTGTCTAACCCTTCGTCTTTTGTACAGCCTCATACACGGTCAGTTTAAACATTGGATATAGGCTATAACACATTTGTCACAGTGGTTTTGATACAGCAGATATTATCATGTAGTGAGTGCACTTAGAGCAAAGGTGTGAGAGGCCACTAAAACCAATGTAAACCTTTACTTCTAGATGTTATTTATTTCTTTAGAGTTATCATGTCAGCAGTCTCAAATTGGAAGTGCAGCGACTGTCTTTTTCATTCAAGTCTAACATCCTCCTGACAATGCGAGAGCAGACAGAAAACCTTTCTCCTCTTACCTCAGTACTACATTAGCTGACGTAACTCAAAATGGAGAAGACCCTGATTTTGTACACAAGGTTCCAATTTAGATAATCAGCTGGCTGTCATTTCGTCAACCACTTCTTTGTCAAGTAGTTTTCTCCTTCTCCCAAGACAGACATGGAGGAGAGGTTAGCCTAGATCTTGGAGCAATTTCCACCCTCATCTACAGTACATGCCTGCTGAATTTTAAATCAAACCCTAGTGCAACACCCTACTCCCTACCCCAACACTCTACTCCCTAGTCCAACACCTTACTCCCTAGCCCAACACCCTACTCCCTACTCCCTAGCCCAACACCCTACTCCCTAGCCCAACACCCTACTCCCTAGCCCAACACCCTACTCCCTAGCCCAACAACCTACTCCCTAGCCCAACACCCAACACCCTAGCCCAACACCCAACACCCTACTCCCTAGCCCAACACCCTACTCACTAGCCCAACACTCTACTCCCCAGTCCAACACCCTACTCCCTAGCCCAACACTCTACTCCCTAGCCCAACACCCTACACCCTACTCCCTAGCCCAACACCCTACTCCCTAGCCCAACACCCTACACCCTAGCCCAACACCCTACTTCCTAGCCACACACCTTACTCCCTAGCCCAACACCATACTTCCTAGCCACACACCCTACTCTCTAGCCCAACACCCTACGCCCAACACCCAACACCCTACTCCCAACAACCTACTTCCTAGCCCAACACCCAACTCCCCAGCCCAACAACCTACTCCGTAACCCAACACCCTACTGCCTAGCCCAACACCCAAAACCCTACTCCCTAGCCCAACACCCTTCTCCCTACACCCTAGCCCAACACCATACTTCCTAGCCACACACCCTACTCTCTAGCCCAACACCCTACGCCCAACACCCAACACCCTACTCCCAACAACCTACTTCCTAGCCCAACACCCAACTCCCTAGCCCAACAACCTACTTCCTAGCCCAACACTCTAATCCCTAGCCCAACACCCTACTCCCTAGCCCAACACTCTACTCCCTAGCCCAACACCCAACACCCAACACCCTAATCCCTAGCCCAACACCCAACACTCTACTCCCTAGCCCAACACCCAACACCCTACTCCCTAGCCCAACACTCTACTCCCTAGCCCAACAATCTACTCCGTAGCCCAACTCCCAACACCCTACTCCCTAGCCCAACACTCTACTCCCTAGCCCAACACTCTACTCCCTAGCCCAACACCCAACACTCTACTCCCTAGCCCAACACCCAACACCCTAGCCCAACACCCTACTCCCTAGCCCCACTCCCTAGCCCAACACCCTACTCCCTACACCCTACTCCAACACCCTACTCCCTAGCCCAACACCATACTTCCTAGCCACACACCCTACTCTCTAGCCCAACACTCTACGCCCAACACCCAACACCCTACTCCCAACAACCTACTTCCTAGCCCAACACCCAACTCCCTAGCCCAACAACCTACTCCGTAACCCAACACCCTACTGCCTAGCCCAACACCCAAAACCCTACTCCCTAGCCCAACACCCTTCTCCCTACACCCTAGCCCAACACCATACTTCCTAGCCACACACCCTACTCTCTAGCCCAACACCCTACGCCCAACACCCAACACCCTACTCCCAACAACCTACTTCCTAGCCCAACACCCAACTCCCTAGCCCAACAACCTACTTCCTAGCCCAACACTCTACTCCCTAGCCCAACACCCTACTCCCTAGCCCAACACTCTACTCCCTAGCCCAACACCCAACACCCAACACCCTACTCCCTAGCCCAACACCCAACACTCTACTCCCTAGCCCAACACCCAACACCCTACTCCCTAGCCCAACACTCTACTCCCTAGCCCAACAATCTACTCCGTAGCCCAACTCCCAACACCCTACTCCCTAGCCCAACACTCTACTCCCTAGCCCAACACTCTACTCCCTAGCCCAACACCCAACACTCTACTCCCTAGCCCAACACCCAACACCCTACTCCCTAGCACAACACCCTATTCCCTAGCACAATACCCTACTCCCTAGCCCAACACTCTACTCCCTAGCCCAACACTCTACTCCCTAGCCCAACAAACTACTCCCTAACCCAACACTCTACTCCCTAGCCCAACACCCAACACCATACTCCCTAGCCCAACACTCTACTCCCTAGGCCAACACTCTACTCCCTAGGCCAACACTCTACTCCCTAGGCCAACACTCTACTCCCTAGCCCAACACTCTACTCCCTAGCCCAACACTCTACTCCCTAGCCCAACACTCTACTCCCTAGCCCAACACTCTACTCCCTAGCCCAACACTCTACTCCCTAGCCCAACACCCAACACTCTACTCCCTAGCCCAACACCCAACACCCTACTCCCTAGCCCAACACTCTACTCCCTAGCACAACACCCTACTCCCTAACCCAATACTCTACTCCCTAGCCCAACACTGTACTCCCTAGCCCAACAACCTACTCCCTAACCCAACACTCTACTCCCTAGCCCAACACTCTACTCCCTAGCCCAACACTCTACTCCCTAGGCCAACACTCTACTCCCTAGGCCAACACTCTACTCCCTAGGCCAACACTCTACTCCCTAGCCCAACACTCTACTCCCTAGCCCAACACTCTACTCCCTAGCCCAACACTCTACTCCCTAGCCCAACACTCTACTCCCTAGCCCAACACTCTACTCCCTAGCCCAACACCCAACACTCTACTCCCTAGCCCAACACCCAACACCCTACTCCCTAGCCCAACACTCTACTCCCTAGCACAACACCCTACTCCCTAACCCAATACTCTACTCCCTAGCCCAACACTGTACTCCCTAGCCCAACAACCTACTCCCTAACCCAACACTCTACTCCCTAGCCCAACACCCAACACCATACTCCCTTGCCCAACACCCTACTCCCTAGGCTAACACTCTACTCCCTAGCCCAACACTCTACTCCCTAGCCCAACACTCTACTCCCTAGCCCAACACTCTACTCCCTAGCCCAACACCCTACTCCCTAGCCCAACACCCTACTCCCTAGCCCAACACCCTACTCCCTAGCCCAACACCCTACTCCCTAGCCCAACACCCTACTCCCTAGCCCAACACTCTACTCCCTAGCCCAACACTCTACTCCCTAGCCCAACACTCTACTCCCTAGGACAACACTCTACTCCCTAGGACAACACTCTACTCCCTAGCCCAACACTCTACTCCCTAGCCCAACACTCTACTCCCTAGGCCAACACCCTACTCCCTAGCCCAACACCCTACTCCCTAGCCCGACACCCTACTCCCTAGCCCAACACCCTACTCCCTAGCCCAACGTCCTAATCCCTAGCCCAATGCCCTACTCCCTAGCCCAACACCCTACTCCCTAGCCCAACACCCTACTCCCTAGCCCAACACCCTACTCCCTAGCCCAACACCCTACTCCCTAGGCCAACACTCTACTCCCTAGGCCAACACTCTACTCCCTAGCCCAACACTCTACTCCCTAGCCGAACACTCTACTCCCTAGCCGAACACCCTACTCCCTAGCCCAACACCCTACTCCCTAGCCCGACGCTCTACTCCCTAGCCCAACGCCCTACTCCCTAGCCCAACGCCCTACTCCCTAGCCCAACGCCCTACTCCCTAGCCCAACACCCTACTCCCTAGCCCAACACTCTACTCCCTAGCCCAACACTCTACTACGTAGCCCAACTCCCAACACCCTACTCCCTAGCCCAACACTCTACTCCCTAGCCCAACACTCTACTCCCTAGCCCAACACCCAACACTCTACTCCCTAGCCCAACACCCAACACCCTACTCCCTAGCCCAACACTCTACTCCCTAGCACAACACCCTACTCCCTAGCCCAATACTCTACTCCCTAGCCCAACACTCTACTCCCTAGCCCAACAACCTACTCCCTAACCCAACACTCTACTCCCTAGCCCAACACCCAACACCCTACTCCCTAGCCCAACACCCTACTCCCTAGGCCAACACTCTACTCCCTAGCCCAACACTCTACTCCCTAGCCCAACACTCTACTCCCTAGCCCAACACCCTACTCCCTAGCCCAACACCCTACTCCATAGCCCAACACCCTACTCCCTAGCCCAACACCCTACTCCCTAGCCCAACACCCTACTCCCTAGCCCAACACTCTACTCCCTAGCCCAACACTCTACTCCCTAGCCCAACACTCTACTCCCTAGGACAACACTCTACTCCCTAGGACAACACTCTACTCCCTAGCCCAACACTCTACTCCCTAGCCCAACACTCTACTCCCTAGGCCAACACCCTACTCCCTAGCCCAACACCCTACTCCCTAGCCCGACACCCTACTCCCTAGCCCAACACCCTACTCCCTAGCCCAACGCCCTACTCCCTAGCCCAACGCCCTACTCCCTAGCCCAACACCCTACTCCCTAGCCCAACACCCTACTCCCTAGCCCAACACCCTACTCCCTAGCCCAACACCCTACTCCCTAGGCCAACACTCTACTCCCTAGGCCAACACTCTACTCCCTAGCCCAACACTCTACTCCCTAGCCCAACACCCTACTCCCTAGCCCAACACCCTACTCCATAGCCCAACACCCTGCTCCCTAGCCCAACACCCTACTCCCTAGCCCAACACTCTACTCCCTAGGACAACACTCTACTCCCTAGCCGAACACCCTACTCCCTAGCCCAACACCCTACTCCCTAGCCCGACGCTCTACTCCCTAGCCCAACGCCCTACTCCCTAGCCCAACGCCCTACTCCCTAGCCCAACGCCCTACTCCCTAGCCCAACACCCTACTCCCTAGCCCAACACTCTACTCCCTAGCCCAACACTCTACTACGTAGCCCAACTCCCAACACCCTACTCCCTAGCCCAACACTCTACTCCCTAGCCCAACACTCTACTCCCTAGCCCAACACCCAACACTCTACTCCCTAGCCCAACACCCAACACCCTACTCCCTAGCCCAACACTCTACTCCCTAGCCCAACACCCTACTCCCTAGCCCAATACTCTACTCCCTAGCCCAACACTCTACTCCCTAGCCCAACAACCTACTCCCTAACCCAACACTCTACTCCCTAGCCCAACACCCAACACCCTACTCCCTAGCCCAACACCCTACTCCCTAGGCCAACACTCTACTCCCTAGCCCAACACTCTACTCCCTAGCCCAACACTCTTCTCCCTAGCCCAACACCCTACTCCCTAGCCCAACACCCTACTCCATAGCCCAACACCCTACTCCCTAGCCCAACACCCTACTCCCTAGCCCAACACCCTACTCCCTATTATTGTTAAAATGGTGGCTTTACCTATTGATGGAGCTATGTCTACTTAGATTTTTTCTCTTTCAAATAAACGGTTATTTCTTCAACTTCTTATTTCTTCAACATCACACAATTGTGTTTGAAATGAAGAAACCCCCTTCAAAACCAAATGACAGATGGCTATGTATAAAATATTTATTATTATAAATAGTATTTTACATATCTTTACAAATACTCTCATTTGTGCTTACAATAATTACATTTACAGTATCATTACAGGGAACGTACGAATATTGTGACATTACTGTCCTCATGATATATTTATATTAATGGTTGATATTTTACTAACACTTTACTTGAAGGGTACCTACATAAGCACTTCATAACATAAGCATAACCCATATACCACATTCATAAACAGTACATATATACAGTACCTTTACTAAATGCTTGTCAACTATGTCAAAAAATATTTTTGTTATGAATGTGTTATGAAGACCTGATATACTGTAGGTACCCATAAAGTAAAGTGTAACCAATATTCTCTCTCTCTCTCTCCACATGACATTCCAAAGTAGTATGTACAGACATAGTACCACTAGGCAGCAACCTTGAGCTGACCACAAAAATAGTTTAATGTTGTTTAAACTGGTCTGACGTAATCATGCTCACATGTTTTAAAGAGTGCAAAAGCGAATCAAGTTGAAGGGTTTTTTGGTGCATGAAGGGACTCGTGCAGCTGGGAGTTTGGGCCTTTAAACAAGGTGTTGGTACATGATTAGGTTTTATTGACCAGGCACATGCATGTAAGTGTTGCATCCCCAATGGCACCCTATTCCCTGTATAGTGGACTTCTTTTGACCAGGTGACCTGTTCAAATGTAGTGCCCTATATAGAGAATAGGGTGCCAAGTGGGATGCAGCCAAGGACTAGCTGAATAGCTGGTAGGCTCTTTCTCAATTGTCTAAAATGTCAGTTCTCTCGTAGCTTCCTCTAGTTTATTACACTGATCTGAAAGAACTGACCAGGTTAAAGCCAGCCTAATGACAAGCGTCCACCATACGGTTTTACCTGTCAAGTCTTTTCCAATCAATGTAGATAAAGGGGAGTAGCCTAGGAGAGGACGTTTTTGTGCAATCGAGAGAGAGCCCCAGATTACCCAGCCTCGAATTGTGATGCTATCCATCAGGGCTCTCTATCAATTGGTGTTCTAAACGACCCTTCTCCACTGTGATGTCATCACAGCAAGAAAAACCAACACATAAGGATCACCCATTAATGCAGTGGTATTCAGGTGAACACACTAAGCCAAGAATAAATACTTCTAAAAGTTTATCATCAAATATTGTACACATGCATCAATGCAGCTGGAATGAGAATGTACATCAAGTTTCCATAGAAGTGTGGTAAATGCATTATTGATGTACATTTGATGAATAACCCCCTATGTGATTTCAGATGGAAACATATTGAAGAATAAAGTTACATTACTAGCAATATGGATTACATTTACATTTTAGCAGACGCTCTTATCCAGAGCGACTTACAGTTAGTGAGTGCATACATTTTCATACTGGCCCCCAGTAGGAATCGAACCCACAACCATGGCGTTGCAAACGCCATGCTCTACCAACTGAGCTACACGAGACCATATGCATCAACCAAATGACATCATTGTTGTAGTTGCCCATGGTGGCCATTTTGGAAGAGTATCACATCACTTAACAAAAGCATGCTATAATATTTAGAAACATTTGAGCATTGTAATGCATAGAGTACAGCCTCATTTTTCTCATTAAAACAACACACCCTTACTCAGGCATTGGCCCATTAAACATTACTATACCGTATGTCAAGATAAATGTGTTAAAAATAAACAAGCTATTCTCTCTTTATGTTCACTTCTCCGTATCATAGAGACCGTGAATCCAGGCCAAATTTAAGGTATGTTTAAGTAAAGTGTGTGCATTTGTTTCCAATTTGCTAGAAAATAGTAACACATTTACACCAATAGGGGTCAGCAGTAAACAGTCATAACTGTATAGTTTACAGGGTAACACTACTTAATGCCAACACGGATAATGCATGATGTTGTTATAATGCATTACAAGACTTGCAATAAGCATATGATCCTTACAATGTCTTATCTCATAGTGATCCTTAATACATCACAGCAGCTATTTTCAGAAGAAAATGCTTAATATAAATGCATAACATAGCCTATAATAACACATTTTGAAGGTTCATATATGCTTATGACAAGTCATTAAGCACTATCCATGTTGGGTTTACGTAGTGTGTTTCTGTTGACTACAATTAATATCTGTCCAGGATCGTAATTATACTATTCATAATTATTGCTAATATTGTCTGTAAGTGAAGACCCTCCACATTCCATGTTGTTTATGGTCGAATGATAAACATGGTAACATTCATTAGTTGTAGTTTCCTTCAGATTCCAGCATGGACAAATCATCATAATCAGGACTTTTGAGAAAAAAATAAGCTGGAGAGCTGCTGTTTGCATACAAGAGCTGATCTCTGGACACTAGTTTTGTAAGCAAGCTCTTAGTGGAGTATAGAACAGTCCAACTCAAACTACTGCACGACTTATTCAAAGGTTGCAAGTGAAAGAAAACTCATTCATGACCCTTGAATCTCTATACATAAACACCTAGCGAAACCCATGTTCTGTAAACATTGTATACTGTTATTGTAATGGTTTTGTTCAAAATTAATATCTGAAATCATTCGTTAATACGAAATGAGACAAGAAGAATAGCCTAATGTAACACGATCACGATATGGGTTGGATTTAGTTCACGCATTGTAATAGCAGACAGTTACAGCAGAGATATGTTTTTTTTGCCCTTTTACTACGTAATTAATAAATTGAGTGCAGTGTTGCGGCTGTCTATGTTTGTAGCCATCTGCGGGCTATGTAGCACAATGCAGCCATTATGTAGCGTTATGTAGCCATTATGTAGCGTTATGTAGCCCAATGCAGCCATTATGTAGTGTTATGTAGCCCAATGTAGCCATTATGTAGCGTTATGTACCCCAATGTAGCCATTATGTAGTGTTATGTAGCCATTATGTAGCATTATGTAGCCCAATGTAGCCATTATGTAGCGTTATGTACCCTAATGTATCCATTATGTAGCGTTATGTAGCCCAATGTATCCATTATGTAGCGTCATGTACCCCAATGTAGCCATTATGTAGCGTTATGTAGCCCAATGTATCCATTATGTAGCGTTATGTAGCCCAATGTAGCCATTGTGTAGCGTTATGTAGCCATTGTGTAGCGTTATGTACCCCAATGTAGCCATTATGTAGCCCAATGGGAACACTGAACCGTGGAGACCTCCCTTAAGACTGATAATGAACTACATGTATATGTACTGAAGCTGGTTTAGTGAACCCCACTCACGGGATGAGTAACCTTGCCAGAGACCTGAAGACTCACGTTAGCTTCCCAAACTAATGCCTAGGCTTAAATACAGCCCAACACTGTCTTGTGGCATGCAAGACACCGGGCCCAAATGCCAGTTGGTCCCATATAGTAACGGCAAGATCATCAGCATCATACTGTATATTAAGATGACACTGCTAGGGTGTGATTAGTTATCATGTTAAACTCACTGAAGGTGCCCACATCATTGAAGATGTGAACACAGTGGTTGATAACTTTGGCACTGCTAGGTTCTAATTAGTAACAGAAGGTAATCTACATGTCCTGTATATAAATTAGATGTAAAAAATGTACATTGATTACTAATTCACAGGCCTCAAACTTCTGTCTGCCTTTGATATTCAGCAATGGAGTTCAAAGCATGAGCATACAGTAGGCTAGCCTACGGCAAGCTGCAGGACCAAACAGTACTGACATTAATGTGTGTTTAACAATGCAAGTCATGCAGCAAGTCATGCTTTGCAGTGACGTGTCTTGAATTATTTTATTTTTTTTGGAAGAACCAGTTACACAGCAAATGTTGTAATACATTTTCTATACGTTTCACATGTACAGTGTCTAAGGAGAGAGCCATCGGTTAGATGAAACTAAAGAATCAGCTAAGTAATGCAACCTCCTCCACATGCAAACAGCACAACATGGCGAGGTGGAGTGTTAGTGCAACTGAAAGAGTTCAGAGACATTCCCAGCACTGGAACCATCGGCCAAGAATACTGACCAAGCGGTCAACAAAGGTGGTTGGTTGTTGGTTTCTTGGCTATGGATATCAGATCGAACAGTGAACTGCTAAGACACGGTGATGGTCGGTCAGTCTGAAAGGAGGTTGGAGTTTGAGTTCTTTATTAAGACCATGCTGGTCTTCAATCGGTCAGACGGGGTTCTCTGTGCACAGACCAGAAGATTGATTGGTTAAACGTGACGGTCCTGAGCTCTGATTGGTCAACACAGCCTCCTCCATCTGGTTTAAAGAAGACGATGACACAGAGAGTACGGTAGTAAAGTTGGAAAAACAAACCCAAAGTAATATATTCTGTGAACCACCTGTGTGTTTATGAATGCATTGATAGAATATCAGGAGCAAGATCTATATTGAATGATTTATAGCAAGTACAAAGCTCAATATGCAGTCCCACCTGTGCTGAATGCATGTATAGCCTTTTTGCATTTATAAAGACAACACCAAGGTACACAACATGACCAAAAGTAAAAGTGTTCGTTGAACTTCTCATTTAAAAATCATGGACATTAATATGGAGTTGGTCCACCCTTTTCTGCTATAACAGCCTCCACCCTTCTGGGAAGGCTTTCCACTAGATGTTGGAACATTGCTGCGGGGACTTGCTTCCATTCAGCCACAAGAGCATTAGTGAGGTCAGGCACTGATGTTGGGCAATTAGGCCTGGCTCGCAGTCGGTGTTCCAATTCATCCCAAAGGTGTTTGATGGGTTGAGGTCAGGGCTCTGTGCAGGTCAGTCAAGTTCTTCCACACCGATCTCGGCAAACCATTTCTGTATGGACCTCGCTTTATGCACGGGGGCATTGTCATCCTGAAACAGGAAAGGGCCTTCCCCAAACCATTGCCACAAAGTTGGAAGCACAGAATTGTCTAGAATGTCATTGTATGCTGTAGCGTTAAGATTTCCCTTCCCTGGAACTAAGGGGCCTAGCCCGAATCATGAAAAACAGCACTTACAGTTGACCAGGGCAGGGCAGAAATTTGATGAACTGACTTGTTGGAAAGGTGGCATCCTATGACAGTGCCATGTTGAAAGTCACTGAGCTCTTCAGTAAGGCCATTCTACTGCCAATGTATGTCTATGGAGATTGCACGGCTGTGTGCTCGATTTTATACACCTGTCAGCAACGGGTGTGGCTGAAATAGCCTAATTCACTAATTTGAAGGGGTGTCCACATACTTTTGTATATATAGTGTATACAGAAAGTCTTGTAAAGTATTACAGGGTGATAGAATGACATCGTGAATACATACAGAATCTATTGTACACTGGTGGCTCAAAGAAAGCAAAATATTTATTCATCCCTTATAGATACTCTGAGAACCACTCATAAAGATAGTGATCCCATTGGAGATCTACAAGGATAATGAAGGTGAACAATAAAACATTCATTGCTGCTCTGCTCTTGCTCCACAGACTGGTAAAAAAAGAAAAAGTCTCAACCGAAATATACAGCCGATGTGCACGAGCAGACTAGCAGAACACAAGCGTACAGGAGTATAGGTGTGAACCTGTGTCTGTGGGTCACAGAGAGGGTAGCCAAACCCATGGTGGTCTTAAGGTCACTGCACTGTGCCTTGAACCCTTTCACTGCGCTCACCCCAGAATCTTCAAAGTGACCAACAGGGTCAACTCCAAGGTTCCATGGCCCACAGGGGTAAAACCACCAGGTCCTCTTTACATTAACAGCATCGTAGCATCATCATCTGCTGCTTTTCACAGGCATCAGCAAGGTGAGGGCTAATCAATGGCCTCAGCTGAGATACGCCAACAGCCTCCAGCATCTCTGACCCTATTGACCAAATTGCCCAGCATTGGCACAATAAAGATTTTCTGAATCTGTTAACCGTCTTCACACTCTCAAAGCCCCTCTTTGCTTCTACGAAAATATGTCCTCCTTGTCCGAGTCTGGCGAGGTGGGTCTGGAGATCTCAAAGAGAGGCTTGGGGGAGCTGGGAGCTCTCCTTTGAGCCTTGAGAAGCTTCAGAGCTTCTGCTAGCTGGGCCTCCAGGCCGGCCATGCGGGTGTTCAAGGCCTTCAAGTCCTCTTTGAGCTCCAGCTTGAGCTCCAGGAGGGAAGCATGGAGAGTCTGCTCTGGGATGGGGTAGAAGGCGTGCTGCTTGGCCACCTCAGGGGGCACTACAGGGCTGCGGTCCTGTGGCGTGTTGCCCGTGGTTAGAGCGCCGTCCCCAACGTTATCCAGACGCAGATCGCTCTTGGTAATGCCGCTGTCGCACGAGCCGGTTTTCTTGAGCGAGGTCTGGGACTCGTGGGCTGCCCCTACCTTGGTCCGCTCGGGTAGCGTCTCCATGGACTCGGCTTTGGACACCTTGGAAATGAAGAACAGAATGTATTAATGCAGATGGCTGGAGAGCTATTGAATCATCACTAGAGCTATCTAATGCCGGGATTCAATCAGAGGCTGGGAATCCTGGTCTAAATACACTGCTAAAAAAAATAAAGGGAACACTTAAACAACACAATGTAACTCCAAGTCAATCACACTTCTGTGAAATCAAACTGTCCACTTAGGAACCAACACTGATTGACAATAAATTTCACATGCTGTTGTGCAAATGGAATAGACAACAGGTGGAAATTATAGGCAATTAGCAAGACACCCCCAATAAAGAAGTGGTTCTGCAGGTGGTGACTACAGACCACTTCTCAGTTCCTATGCTTCCTGGCTGATGTTTTGGTCACTTTTGAATGCTGGCGGTGCTTTCACTCTAGTGGTAGCATGAGACGGAGTCTACAACCCACACAAGTGGCTCAGGTAGTGCAGCTCATCCAGGATGGCACATCAATGCAAGCTGTGGCAAGAAGGTTTGCTGTGTCAGCGTAGTGTCCAGAGCATGGAGGCGCTACCAGGAGACAGGCCAGTACATCAGGAGACGTGGAGGAGGCCGTAGGAGGGCAACAACCCAGCAGCAGGACCGCTACCTCCGCCTTTGTGCACAAATGTGTCAGCTCAAACGGTCAGAAACAGACTCCATGAGGGTGGTATGACGGCCCGACGTCCACATGTGAGGGTTGTGCTTACAGCCCAACACCGTGCAGGACGTTTGGCATTTGCCAGAGAACACCAAGATTGGCAAATTCGCCACTGGCGCCCTGTGCTCTTCACAGATGAAAGCAGGTTCACATTGAGCACATGTGACAGACGAGTCTGGAGACGCCGTGGAGAACGTTCTGCTGCCTGGGCGGTGGGTCAGTCATGGTGTGGGGTGGCATTTCTTTGGGGGGCCGCACAGCCCTCCATGTGCTCGCCAGAGGTAGCCTGACTGCCATTAGGTACCAAGATGAGATCTTCAGACCCCTTGTGAGACCATATGCTGGTGCGGTTGGCCCTGGGTTCCTCCTAATGCAAGACAATGCTAGACCTCATGTGGCTGGAGTGTGTCAGCAGTTCCTGCAAGAGGAAGGCATTGATGCTATGGACTGGCCCGCCCGTTCCCCAGACCTGAATCCAATTGAGCACATCTGGGACATCATGTCCCAGATGTCCTGAGTGGCGCAGTGGTCTAAGGCACTGCATCACAGTGCTAACTGTGCCACTAGATCCTGGTTCGAATCCAGGCTCTGTCGCAGCCGGCCGCGACCGGGAGACTCATGGGCGGCGCACAATTGGCCCAGCGTCGTCCAGGGTAGGGGAGGGAATGGCCGGCAGGGATGTAGCTCAGTTGATAGAGCATGGCGTTTGCAACGCCAGGGTTGTGGGTTCGATTCCCACGGGGGGCCGGTATAAACAAAAATATGTAAGCTCCATCCACCAACGCCACGTTGCACCACAGACTGTCCAGTTGGCGGATGCTTTAGTCCAGGTCTGGGAGGAGATCCCTCAGGAGACCATCCGCCACCTCATCAGGAGCATGCCCAGGCGTTGTAGGGAGGTCATACAGGCACATGGAGGCCACACACACCACTGAGCTTCATTTTGACTTGTTTCAAGGACATTACATCAAAGTTGGATCAGCCTGTAGTGTGGTTTTCAACTTTAATTTTGAGGGTGACTCCAAATCTAGACCTCCATGGGTTAATACATTTGATTTCCATTGATAATGTTTGTGTGATTTTGTTGTCAGCACATTCAACTATGTAAAGAAAAAAGTATTTAATAAGATTATTTCATTCATTCAGATCTAGGATGTGTTGTTTAAGTGTTCCCTTTATTTTTTTTAGCAGTGTATGTTATGTTTCTGGTCATACCTTGTTCCAGTTGGAATCCTTGGCCATGGAGTCCTTGAAGCGGCCCCAGCCTTTGACCTTGGCCGGCTCGGACAATCGGAGAGATGGGGCCTGGAGCTTGGCTTTGTCTGACGGGCCGGAGGTTGTGGACGCCAAGATGGAGATTGAAGGAATGGGTGTGGCTGGGCTTTCGGTGACGGTGACAATGCTGGTGGTGGCGATGATTTCATGGATGGGAATGGGCTCAACATACACGGTCTGGCCACTCTCCAGGTCATCGGATGGGTCGGCCCACTCCTGATGTACACGGGCCTCCTTCTGCTGCCGGAACCGCTGGAAGAGCCGACGGACCGGATGGTCAGGCGGGAGGTTGAGGGGCGCCTCATTCTTTCGTCTCAGGCGCTCCTCCTCCTCTCGTTTCACGTCGCTGATCTTTCTGAACACAATCTGTAGAGAGACAACACACTCTTCATTAGTTCAATTCAACTTGTTTTTGTTTGCACATACTGCATGATAACTTGTCTGAGAACAGAACAGTGATACTATGAACTCCATCCTGTGTTATGTAGCTCATGCTGTGCATTGGGTGGACTGTCTAACCACATTATGCTAAGCTAACCAGAGGTTGCTGAAACTAACCAAATAACCAGAATGTGCACTTTAAAAAATATATATATTTAAAAAATCGGGTCAATCAACTAAGTTTAGATAAGTGAAAAAAAACATGTCAATGTGTATCTGCACCAAATTCAGCTCTGTTCGATGATGAGCTTCTCTGACAGTTAAGACTAGCAACACAGGTAAGTATCTATAGTAGATACGCAGACAGATAATGCAGTGGAGCTAAAGGCATGGAAGTGGAGGTACAGTGCATTACTAATTTAAACCCATCGTACTGAAAACACTGCAAATAATGCCTTTTGTGGAGTCCCTCAAAGGAAATATGAATGGCTCCTCTCGATCCTCGCACCAGTGACTTTTTTCTCTACAGAAACGCAATCATTATTTAGCAGAATGTTAACCAAAACACAAAACAGACATTTTTGATTATTCTGGGTGACATTTAGAAAAAGCTTGTTCTATTTATGTCGATACAGTATTTTACACAGCAACTGTTGTCCCACAGATTGCATTCCTTGAACCATTCATGCACAACACATTTCTAGTGGCTTAGGATTTGTAAATATATATTCGTAGGGAAAAGCACATGCAAAATATCAAAGTTATATGCTTAGTATTTTCATTTATTTAGAGCCAGCACAAACACCCAAAGTTTCGACTAGGTCTTTTTCAAGGGTGCGCTGTGTGAGCAAACTCCTGCAGTCTGTATTCATACAAGTTTGAGTGAACAACAGGTGGCAACAATTGGTTATTTCAATTAGATAGCAATCAATTAGTGAGTCACAGTAGACAATATATTTAGACAGAATCATAAGTCAACATGATATAGACAGGGCCCATGTTTTTCAAAGCAATGCTCCCATGACTTGTGCAAAGGCATAACAATATTGATTAAAAAAATCAAAACATGGCCATGACACAGTAAATGTACAAAAATAAAAAATAAAAGTCAGATCGATTTCCTCATTAAAAGGATACGTTGGGATTTTGGCAATGAGGCCCTTTATCTACTTGAGTCAGATGAACTTGTGGATACCATTTTTATGTCTCTGTGTTCAGTATGAAGGAAGTTACAGGTAGTTTCGCAAGCCAATGCTAACTGGCGTTAGTGCAATGACTGGAAGTCTATGGGTAAGAGACAGCTAAAGAGGTAGAGAAAGATAGAGAATCTCTGCAATGGATTTGAAAAAGATGAACTACAGGCAATCAGTGTTCGAACAGGAGATATTAAACAAAATATTGAAAAAAATGAGCTCATCTTATGATGTTCATTGCAAAAATTTACTGATTCACTGGACACACACACACGACTGAAATATTAAATGACTGAAATAGATTAGTATGGCTATCCTCATCTTCTATGGAGACAAAAAAAGAAGACTAAGCAGCACATTCTAGATTGCTTTTGAAAAATATTACATTTGATTGAAACCCTAAACCCTGCATCAGACATATGCCAAATGCATACATGCTTATAACAAGTTATAAATCATTATACCTGCAGGCTTGTAGAAAAGTCTTACCCAAAAGGCCAATCTGCTGGTTTATCATTAATAGTTTGCTAAACTACTTCTCAACAGTGGCGACGCTTCATTTTGAGCCCCACCTGTTACATAAAAATAAACTGTTTTGCATGTTATTTTGGCATTATTATGGGTCACATATCAGTTTGCAATCAATGTAAAAATAATAATAATAATTTAGTAAATAAAGCCGCATACAAACAATTTTTTGCTTTCTTGACTAAGGCAGCTCCAAAATGCAGGTGTTTCAGCCTAGCTCAGTGCTTTCTGTGGTGGTAGGGCAGCCAGTGGAAAATATAGAGCGTAGGGGTTGGTAATGTTGTCTAGTGCCGTGATTGGCTGTGTTCTGTCACTCATGGGGACACTACGTCAGGTAGAGCTCGAAATCTACAGGTAGAGCAAAAAGATTCAAGCCCCTTGGGTTCTGCCATAGACTTACACATTAGAAGTGCCCATCCAAGAAGGCTCAAGGTCATTGGCCACAGATAAAATGACCTCAAATCACGTTATATCTACCGTAGCAAATCCTTTTCAATCCTTGTCATATGAAGAGAAATTATAGATAAAACGTATTGGTGCTCATCGGCCATTGGACATAAACATTACACAACAAGTTGGAAATCGCAAATTCAACACTGAGTGCTGAGGCGCGACCGCAACCTCCGGTTCGATCCCAGGCTGTGTCACAGCCGGCCGTGACCGGGAGACCCATGGGACAGCCCAGCATCGTCCGGGTTAGGGGAGGGTTTAGCAGGTCGGGATTTCCTTGTCTCATCGTGCTCTAACGACTCCTTGTGGCGGGCCGGGCGCCTGCAAGCTGACTTTGGTCGTCAGTTCGACAGTGTTTCCTCCGACACATTGGTGCGGCTGGCTTCTGGGTTAAGTGAGCAGTGTGTCAAGAAGCAGTGCGGCTTGGCTCTCGACCTTCGCCGAGTCCGTAGGGGAGTTGCAGCGATGAGACAAGATCGTAACTTCTGGCCGTTGCATGTGAATGTTTATCCTTTTAAAAATGTTTAAAATGTTTACATCCTTTTTCTCCCCAATTTCGTGATATCCAATTGGTAGGTAAAGTTTGAATACATTGGCCATGCTGTCAATCCACCATGACTTCTGCTGCGTTCAAAACAACTGGAAACTCAGAACTGGGAAATGTCAGACTTCAGTGAGTTAAAGACAATTGGGAATTCGGGAAAAAAACCTAGCTCTGACTGGGAAAATACGGAAAATAATTTTGAACGGTCATCCAACTCGGAATTCCAAGTCGGGAACTCGGGCCTCTTTCTAGAGCCCACAAGAAGGACCGCCGCGCCACCTTCCTGTTCAAGTGAGCACAGCACAACAGGGTGAGTCCAAAAATGTCTTGTATGCTGCTGCATAAATGATGTAATATGCCAGGGAGATGTGTGTATACTGTAGCTAAGAAACTAATACTAAGTGTATATTGTGTATTAAGCTGTTAGTAGCCCCTAATAATTTGGTCCCTTTCCCCCCTCATAACTTAGCCTACTGTTCTGACTTGGTGGTGCACACGTAGCCTACAGCCTGTTTTAGAGAAATGTAATCTTCAAATATTGTAAGCATTGTCTGATTATATGCCCCCTTTATTTATCCTACGGTTCTGACTTGGTGTACAGGGAGAATACTTTAAGAACGGCCCATGTTCTGAATTCTGTCACTGTACATTTCAAAAGTGCTGAACAAATAGTTATATTGACCACGTCCGTCCTAGCTCGGATTGCCTCTTATCCGCTCGCCAATCCCTTATGCCATAGTTTGTACATCTCAATTGTCAGTAGAAACCACATTTGTTTAAGCAAGTCAGCCATATCAGCTATGTTTTTAAGAAAGGCAGTAAATGAGGCTGAACAAACTGTTTCGATGCCAGACAAGGCTCCGCTGGTTTAGCGGTGGTAAGGATTCACTCCATGGTGCTGAAAAGAAGGCTATGCTGTTGGGACAGCTATATGTAGGCCCTAATAGTTTGTGGGCACCGTTTGTCACCGTTATAGTGCAATGAATGTATTGTTTAGTGTTGTGTAGTGTCTTTGTTGGCATGCATCATAAAACATTTAAAAAATGGTTAGCCCCACCAAGATTTACATGCTAAAATCGCCACTGCTTCACAATATATATCCCAAACATTTGCTGCTACCCCCAAGCGAAAATATGGTGTCACGAACATCCAAGTCAGAGAAGTGGTTTGGCATCTATTATTCAGTGAGCTGCTGAATTGCCAGCTGGCTGCTTCAGAGAACAAGAGCTTCACGTCAGTTGGGTATTTTGTATTTTATGTAAGGATGAGAGTTTAATTTAGGTTAAGCCAGTGACTCTCATCATAGGGGGGGTTAATCATGCCAAACACTGTAACGTTAACTCTGTCACTTAGTCGCCTACATATACAGTGCCTTCAGAAAGTATTCACACCCCTTGACTTTTTTGTTGTGTGCCTGAATTTAAAATGGATAAAATTAAGATTTTGTGTCACTGGCCTACACACAATACCCCATAATGTCAAAGTGGAATTGTTTTTAGAAATGTTAGAACTTAATACAAAATGAAAAGCTGAAATGTCTTGAGTCAATAAGTGTTCAACCCCTTTGTTATGGTAAGCCTAAATAAGTTCAGAAGTAAAAATGTGTTTAACAAGTCACATAATAAGTTGCATGGACTCACTCTCTGTGCAACAATAGTATTTAACATGATTTTCAAATGACTACCTCATCTCTGTACCCCACACATTCAATTATCTGTAAGGTCCCTAAATCGAGCAGTGAATTTCAAACATAGATTTAACCACAAAGACCAGGGAGATCTTCCAATGCCTCGCAAAGAAGGGCACCTTTTGATAGGTTGGTAGTGGTATATATATATATATATATATATATATATATATATATATATATATATATTTTGAAGCAGACGTTGAATATATTCCTTTGAGCATGGTGAAGTTATTACTTACACTTTGGATGGTGTATCCATACATCTAGTCACTACAAAGATACAGGTGTCCTTCCTAACTCAGTTGCCAGAGAGGGAGGAAGCTGCTCAGGGATTTCACAATGAGGCCAATGGTGAATTTAAAACAGTTACAAAGTTTAATGGCTGTGATAGGAGAAAACTGAGGATGGATCAACAACATTGTAGTTACTCCACAATACTAACCTAATTGACAGACTGAAAAGAAGGAAGCCTGTACAGAATAAAAATATTCCAAAACATGCATGCTGTTGGCAATACGGCACTAAAGAAAAACTGCAAAAAATGTGGCAAAGAAATTAACTTTGTGTCCTGAATACAAAGCGTTATGTTTGGGGCAAATCCAACACATCATTGAGTACCACTCTTCATATTTTCAAGCATGGTGGTGGCTGCATCATGTTATGGGTATGCTTGTCATCTGCAAGGACTATAGAGTTTTTTTTAGGATAAAAATAAATGGAATAGAGCTAAGCACAGGCAAAATCCTAGAGGAAAACCTGGTTCATTCTGCTTTCCAACAGACACTGGGAGACAAATTCACCTTCCAGCAGGACAATAACCTAAAACACAAATCCAAATATATATATATATATATATATATTATTTATTTTTTTCTTCTTCTGGGGGTAGATCAGCTTAATATTGCAGATAGATTGTAACTTCTATCAATGTAATTGTCTGCATCACTTCCAATCCCCCATGGGGGGATACACTGGAGTTGCTTACCAAAATGACATTAAATGTTCCTGAGTGGCCAGTTTTGACTTAAATCTGCTTGAAAATCTATGGCAAGACATGAAAATGGCTGTCTGGCAATGATCAACAACCACAGCTTGAAGAAATGTTAAAATAATAATGTCAAAATATTGTACAATCCAGGTGTGCAAAGCTCTTAGAGACTTACCCAGAAAGACTCACAGCTGTAATCGCTGCCAAAGGTGTTTCGATCATGTATTGAGTGTAAATACGTATGTAAATTCTATATTTCATTTTCAATACATTTGCACAATTTTCTAAAAACATGTTTTCACTTTGTTATTATGGGGTATTGTGTGTAGATAGGTGAGGGAAAAAAATCTATTTAATCCATCAGGCTGTAACACAACAAAATGTGGAATAAGTCAAGGGGTATGAATACTTTCTTAAGGCACTGTAGGCCTACACGTGCACAGGCCAACCTGGTCGCACACCCATTCGCATTATATTTTTTGGTCGCTACATTTCGTATTATACGTCCCTCCATTTCGTATGATATGTTACAAATGGTCCAGTGTCATTGCACTGCTGGAATAGCGGTCGTACAGTATTATTCAAAAAACTGTGTTTTAAGGGAGAAGTAGGCATTGGTCTGAAGCCGAAAAATAAAGGACATTCACGAGCACCACAATGCCTACTTTACCCATACTCTACCAAGGTTTTCCAGCACACAGCTTTGACCTACTACAGTAGCTACGTTGGTGTATTGTACTTCAAACAATGTGTATGCAGGTTGCTTAGGATTCAAACCTTCTCAAACAGCCTAATTCATACTTTTAGAGGAGGTGCTCCCACAATAATGTGATTTGTCAGCTAGCTTGTTTTGTGAAAGAATGTGGTATATATTCAACATTGAGTTGTAGTGCACAAATGTCCACACCACTGTTTGGGTATCGTTGGCTAGCTAGCTAGCTAGCTAGCTAGCTAACTGGTATTAGGACGTAAGCTAGCTAACGTTAGCTGTGAGAAGTAGCTAGCTATGTCAGCTGTTGTCTGGCTCCAGCTAGCTAGCTAACTAATGTCATGACCGAAGCAATATGTGTAAAAACCTTCCATAACCAAATATAGCTAGCTATCCAATGTTAGCTCTCATCTGGTATAATGTTACGTTAGCTAGCTACAGTACAGCTGCTGGCTAGCTAGCTAATCAAAACAAAACCACATTCATTGGCTTATCAAATCAAAAACAGCGCACTATTAACAACCAACCCATTGTTTCATGTCGGACAATCATCTGTATGCATTTATTGATTAACCTCAGCTTGAATACCAACATATAGCTATGTACAGTAGCCTAGGTTTGATCTCATCCACTTCTTATGACTGCCTGGCTGCTTGGCTGGTGCAGGTGGCCAGCTGTATTGTTGAGTTGCTGAGCAACCAAGTTGCTGGGCCCAGTTTTAGAACTGAAAAATATGTTAGCGTTGTCAGAAATTCTACAAAAAGGTAGCACCTCTTTGGTTCTCTATTGGCACGTGAGAGTGATCAATTGTACATTTATTAAAAACTGTTGCCCCTAAAAGAGTCCGAAAGGTGGCTAGTCTAATGGTCACTTTTTGGACTCTGTAGTCTCGTTCTTATCCGACGCCTAGATATTAAGCGAGGTCTGGGGAACAAATTGTATTTTTTCCTAATGCTAACGACCCTGGACAATAATTTCTTAGCGGTCATACAGTATCATACGTCTTGTTGCATTAGCATTTGTGGCTAACATTAGCTATA